>NW_023665711.1:300000-450000 GCF_014743375.2 Drosophila subpulchrella | reverse complement strand
CGGCTTTTTGAAAACTCATAGTTTGCAGCAAAATCGGCTAAACACAGGCCTTCATGAGAATCTGGTCTTTGTTCGTATCTGTCCAGCAAACCTTTCTGAAAGATGTCAGTGGAATTCTGAGGCATATTTTGCAGGACGCTTGTAGGTCTAAGCATACGAACTCGTTGTTCTGGAGGGAAGGTGTTTACGTGAACGCATTTATTGCTAGATTCTGACAACGCCAATCCCAGACAACAATATACGGCCTCCTGAGCAGAGATCTCAGTGCCCGAAACAAATTTGTGACCAAGATACTGTAGCTTTTGCCGAATGCTTGAATTGCCTCTTCGAATGTCATTAGCTGCTTCTCGCATTAACTTGGAAATACCCCTTTGGGATTTGTTAATATAATTAATTATGTAGCTACAGCAAGCAAAAGGGTCCAAAATTAACTGGATATCCATACTTGCCCTTTGCATAGAAAGAATGTGTTTATTATAAGCATTAACTTGAATTTCTGCAAATGTTCTCTTCAGAAAAATCTGTGGTTTTTTCAAACTAGACCTAATAGCATATATGTATGTAGTCCTCGTAACTGAGGCTCGCCTGATCATGAGAAAGAAAATTTTCAAATATGCTAAGATGGCTAATCAAATCATCTGATTGATCGCGAAGCAAAAAGCTACGAATTTTGTTAAAGTTTTCGTGGCGAAGAGAAAAGTTTTGAGTTTCTTCAGGAAGTGGCTTCAATATTTCCGTTTGGGGCATTGGAGGATATGGAATACCGAATCGACAAACAGATTGTCCGCGCACCTTTTTAAGACACGAATGCCCGTGTTTATGCTTTTGGTATTCAACATACGGAGCCAAATCTGTGTTTGTAACATCCACAGTTACAAACTGATCAATGAAGGCTATTACACTAGACATAGATTCTTCATTGTTGAAATCCACTTCCGGGGCATCTTTCAGCCAAAACATACCGTGAATATGAGGTGAACCTCTCTGTTGAAACTCAACTCGCCAATAATAGGTAGTAACAAAATTACTTCCAAAGATACCCCCAGGTTTCTTCATTAACTTAAGAACTTCCCTATATCTATAATCAAAATATCTTGCACACGTCACTGGGTCTGTCCTAATCAGGCGCGCCTTTTCCCTAAATTGTAAATTTAAAGCTTCTTCTTCATTTATTTCAACCCTATCTACATTGCGCTTGAGCAGTACTATCAGCTCTGGCCACCTAGTTTCAGCGGCCGACAGAGTTATAAAGAAAGTTGGCAAACCAAACTGGCGAATCATAGCCATGACTTTCTTCTTTTCTTCTTTCCAGTGAGCAGGAGACGTGCGAATATCTTTAAGAATTCGATATCCATCATCATGGCTAATTAAGTTGCCCATAAAATCTTCATCAAGTACGTTAGCAGCTGTTATAGCGCTGGAGGCGCTGCGCTTACGTAAGCAAGTTGAAATATTGTTTCGAATTTTAATTAATTCCAACTTCTTATAATTGAAGAATAATTTGTCAGTTCTACAACCTCTTCTATCTACGTTCCTAAGCTCAGACCTAACTACGGTTGTATAACTCTCTGAAGATGGTCTCTTGACGCCAGCATATATGCTCGGGAACGCAAATTCTTCAGAGTCAGCATCGAGAATCACGTCGAGAGGTCTTTGGCCCTCACCTGGAGCCATTGTAATTCTCGGAATTCCTACATTATGTGTCTGGTTATTCTCAAGCATCGTTTCTTGTCCTCCAGGATTTAGCTCTTCGGCTTCCGCATTCTCATCGGAATTAGTCGCCTCCGAATTTACATCCTCCTGCTGGATGGCTAATTGCTCCTCTACTAATGCTAAGTCAGCTTGAGATGCTATGAAGGGAACAGTTTCGGATGTAAAATCAGAGATCCATTTCTCGTTTACTGACACATTATGCTTTCTGTAAAGCTCGGTATTCACTAAGTATCTAATAGCGTCAGCAATTTTAGAAGGCCTAATGGTCTCTGCCATGAAATCATGTCCATATTCCATTCTTCGCTTGAGGTGGAGCTGTATAACCTCAGCTTCATTAAAAGCTCGTGGGAGGGACGTCACAATATTGCTTACTGGAATTGGAACATTTACAACAGCTCCTTTTATAGCACTCTGACGCTCATGACCTATCGACTTAATAATCATAAATGGAAGGCGAGGTGAAACCAGACGTTCCTCCAAGGGAGTAAGCCCCCTTAAGCAATGAGGAATTTCTGGGAAATCTAGGCCGTTGGAAATGGCACCTTTGGGCTTTCTGCCGGCTTTTATATTGCTGTGACAGGTTGCACAGAACTTAAAAGATTCGCCAGTGAAATCAAGCTGGCTTGCGTTTTGGTAAATCTCTTCCCTGAACTCGCAATGTTCTTCTAAATAGGTTCTAGAAAGCTTATTTATTTGCTTTGGGAACCACAATCCTTTACAACAAAGGCAAATCTGATCGGGACCAAGCTTTACTTTTCTATTAAAAGTGGCTATAAGAACTTCCAATTCAGTAGGTCTTCTACTGGGCCTATGCTCCTGAGATATACTATGCCGTATCTCCTGACTTCGGATTAAGTTCCGAAGGTTTTCTGCCTCCCTGTTTCCGCTTAGGCTTCTATACTGACTAACCCTTTGACTTATATTTTGAATTGCATCGATGGTTGCTTGTCGAGCAGCTATACGTGCACTTCGTCGAGCCAGTGTATTTCTCGCCTGCTCGACGACCCTGCGATCCCTAAAACTTCTAGCTGTAGCTCTCCTAGCCCTATCCTGCGCTCTTTCCAACAGGCGATCCTGTGTTGATCTAACCTGTGCTCGTTGCAGGGTATTTGCTTCTTGCTCACCCGCACGATACGTAGGATCCAAGCGCCTAATTGAACGACGTCGAGTATCGGCTGCTTGCTCATCCGCACGGAAAGCAGGATTCGAGCGCCTTTCCGAGTGGTCAGCAGTATTTTGAACCTGCTCTGTAGCTCGGACTTGGCTATTTCGCCGCCTAATAGAACGACGACGAGTATCGGCTGCTTGCTCATCCGCACGGAAAGCAGGATTCGAGCGCCTTTCCGAGTGCTCAGCAGTATTTTGAACCTGTTCTGTAGCTCGGACTTGGCTATTTCGCCGCCTAATAGAACGACGACGAGTATCGGCTGCTTGCTCATCCGCACGGAAAGCAGGATTCGAGCGCCTTTCCGAGTGGTCAGCAGTGTTTTGAGCCTGCTCTGTAGCTCGGACTTGGCTATTTCGCCGCCTAATAGAACGACGACGAGTATCGGCTGCTTGCTCATCCGCACGGAAAGCAGGATTCGAGCGCCTTTCCGAGTGCTCAGCAGTATTTTGAACCTGCTTTGTAGCTCAGACTTGGCTATTTCGCCGCCTAATAAAACGACGCCTAGTGTCGGCTGCTTGTTCACCCGCACGAAAGACAGGATCCAAGCGCCTCTCCAAGTGGTCAGCAGTGTTTTGAGCCTGCTCTGTAGCTCGCACTTGGCTATTTCGCCGCCTAATAGAACGACGACTAGTATCGGCTGCTTGTTCACGCGCACGAAAAACAGGATCCAAGCGCCTCTCCAAGTGGTCAGCAGTGTTTTGAGCCTGCTCTGTAGCTCGGACTTGGCTATTTCGCCGCCTAATAGAACGACGACTAGTATCGGCTGCTTGTTCACCCGCACGAAAATCAGGATCCAAGCGCCTCTCCAAGTGGTCAGCAGTGTTTTGAGCCTGCTCTGTAGCTCGCACTTGGCTATTTTGTCGTCTATTAGAACGACGTCGAGTATCGGCTGTTTGCTCATCCGCACGGAAAGCAGCATCCAAGCGCCTTCCCCTACGGTTCGCTGTGTCTTGATCCTGCTCTATATCTCTAAGCTCGCTAATCTGTCGCCTTTCTGAACGACTCCGAGTATTGGCAGCCTGTTCGACTGCACGAGCGGTAAGATTAAGGCGTCTTGACCTACGAGACGCTGTATTAACGCCCTGCTCTGCATCCCTGAGTAAAAGAATTTTCCCTTCGCCTACGATGAGCTTCTACATTTTCTACCCTCTCCATCTCTGCATACTCAATGTTTTCCCTATTTGCCCTATTTCTTAATAATTGATTCCTAGCCCGTTGAGATGCAGTAGGTCTACTTAGTCGAGGCATTTTTATAAAAATATTTAAATTTCCCTAATGAAAAATATATCTTCAAAATATTAATAATAAATATAATTTTATTAAAAGAGGATTAGTTGAGCTAAATTAATAGAATAATAAGTACGTTTATTGAAAATATGAAATAATAATATTCAAGGAAAAAGTCTTTAAAAAGACCTACAGTGGTCGGCATAAGTATTTTGACAAAATAAAAGTTAAGTATACTCATAACTTGAATATACTTCTTGTAAACTATAGGCATCAATGGAAAGGTAATTTCAATGCCGTTTGAATGATACAATACATTTCTTTACCCATTCAGTACTTATTGAAAAGGACGAATTTGTGTAAATCAACTTTGAAATTTTTTTTTAAAACTTTTTTCCTCGACTTGAAAACTTAAATTTTTTGATGCAAAAAGTTTCTTCAAACAAAAAAAATAGTAACTGCAAAAAGAATTTTTCAAAAATCATTTTTCTTATATTTTTTATGAATTTTTGAAAATGCTTAAAAACAGGCATTTGAGCCATATTTTTGTCTTTTTCATACAAATTTTTTCCGACATTGTCACCTTCAAAAAATCATAAAAAATATAAGCAAAATGATATTTGAAAAATTCTTTTTGCAGTTACTATTATTTTTGTTTGAAGAAACTTTTTGCATCAAAAAATTTAAGTTTTCAAGACGAGGAAAAAAGTTTTAAAAAAAAATTTCAAAGTTGATTTACACAAATTCGTCCTTTTCAATAAGTACTGAATGGGTAAAGAAATGTATTGTATCATTCAAACGGCATTGAAATTACCTTTCCATTGATGCCTATAGTTTACAAGAAGTATATTCAAGTTATGAGTATACTTAACTTTTATTTTGTCAAAATACATATGCCGACCAGTGTAGTCTTAAAATATTATTATAATGTAAATAAGGTTGATACCTAACAAATATTATTAAAATATTAAAACACTTAAATAAGTGAATAAATAAATACCTTAATTTATAAATAGAATTATAAGTGTTAGTCTTTAAAAAGACTAAAACTTATAGGACTATTAGATAATAAATACGTAAATTTATAAAAATATAAAAAAAGCCTTTAAAAAGGCAATTGTCTTATATTTCTATAAGTAAGAAAAAAGTGCGAAGCGATTAGAAAAATTTAAAATCGAAAATTTAATCGGAAAAAATTTTAAATATGAAAATATAAATGTTTATAATTTTAAATGAAACTACTTTAAAATGAAAAAATAAAAAAAATTTAAAATCGGAAATTTATCAGAAAAAAATTTTCAATATGAAAATAGAAATGTTTATTATCGTTAATATAATTACTTTAAAATTGGTACTTAGCAAAGTGCGCAGCAACCAGTCATCAGCAAATCGCGGCAGCGACGTCGGCAGAAGCAGCAACAACTCGCGTGCGCGCAAAAACACAAATTACAAATAACTTTTTAGCAAAGGAAAAACACAAATTTACGTTAACTTCTTAGCAAAGGAAAATTAATTTATTGAGTTTACGTTAAATTGCTTGCAAAGGTTAATTTACGTTAGGAATATCTCTTTTAAATTGGAAGACACTTGAAAAATTCTCAAAAATCGCATTCGGCACACGGGCAGTAGATTCGCTTACGATGGTTAGTCGTAGACTAAAGATATAACAGAAGATTTACAGCGCTGTAAAGTTTTTGCCCGCCAATTTTACATGCACGGATTTTCGGTCCTTTTCCCCGAAATATACTTCTCTTTTGGCGCATCAAAATGCACAAAGAGAGAAAATGCTAGGAGCAAAAAGCCCTCCCTCCCGCGCCCTTTCTATTGTTTTTGCAATTTAAATCATACATTAACCTGATCGGAATTTGGTAAATACAACTGGTAGACCAATGAACTGGTGTTCGGGTAGAGCCAAAAGGGGAACAAATTAAGTTGTTTATTATTCAATAGAGTAAGTTAGCCGCGCACTGTGCTCTTTCTTAGCGTTGGCAGCGCTTTTCATTCTCATTTTCTTGTCCCGCTTTGGTTTCAGCCTGCGCCAAGTAAGAGAGAGCAAGACAAAACAGACTGAAAACATTTATATTAATGTATGTATGTTTGTTAAGCATCAACAAACAACATAATAATAGCAATAAGTAAATTGGCCAGAGGACAGAGGGGTAAAGGACAAATAGTTTGAATTGCTAAATATTCAATAGAATAAGTTAGCCGGGCACTGTGCTCTCTCTTAGCGTTGGCAGCGCTTTTCATTCTCATTTTGTTGTCCCGCTTTTGTTTTAGCCTGCGCCAAGGAAGAGAGAGCAAGACATAAAACAGACTGAAAACATTTATATTAATGTATGTTTGTTAAGCAACAACAGACAGCAAAATAATAGCAATAAGTAAATTGGCCAGAGGAAAGACGGGAAAAGGATAAATAGTTTAAATTGTCAAATATTCAATATAACATGTGAGCCACGCACTCTGCTCTCTCTTTGCGTTGGCAGCGCTTTACATTACCATTTTTTTTGTTTCAGCTTGCGCCGAGAAAGAGAGAGCAAAACATACATACTTTAAAAGAGTTGTATTCGCCGCGCAATTCAGTTTGCAACTATTTACAAGCAAACATATGTACATATGTAAATATATGTCATTATCTGGCCTGACGTCATTGCTTTTCCTAACTCCTTGGGAAATTTGTAGGCTTTGGAGTGGGCGTGGCAAATATTTTATGGGACAGTCTATAGGTATTGGCTAAAACAGTGCATATGCATATCTGATCTGATATCTGAAGACAGAACGATTTACAGAGCTGTAAAGTTTTTCGCGCCAATTTTACGTGCTCGGATTTTCGGTCCTTTTACTTCAATCTTCCGTCTCATTTGGCCCATGTGAACGCACTGCGGTAAGAGAAAATGCAAAGAGCGAAAAGCCCTCCCTCCCGCGCCCATACCATTGTTTGTCAGGCACTTAAATCTTATATTAACCTAATCGGAATTAAGTAGACCAATAATATGGTGTAAGGGTAGAAAACAGGGGAGTCTAAAACGACGAGCAAAACATAAAATAGACTGAAAACATTAATATTTATGTATGTTTGCTTAATATGAACAATTTTAGGGCCTATAATGTTTTCTTCAATTTAAATGTTTGCGTTAGTTGTTCAATAAAATGTTTGGTCAAATAGATTTGTTAAAAAAAGTTCTAATCGCTGCTTAACTCAGTTTGCAACTAGTTACATACAAACATGCAGAAATAAAATGATGTATACATATGTATGTACATTGTCTGAGTGACGTTTGACGTCATTGCTTTTCTCAACTCCTTGGGCGGTTTGTGGGCGTTGGAGTGAACTGGCTATTTTGTTTGACAATCAAAGGCATTGATTAAACATACAAACAACATAAATAAACATACATATCTTTTAAAAGACAACAGAAATATATACAGCGCTGTAAACTTTTAGCCCGCCAATTTAACGTGCACGGATTTCGGTCCTTTTCCCCCAAATATACCTCTCTTTTGGCGCCTAAAAATGCACTAAGAAGGGAAAAAATGTAAAGAGCAAAAGCCCTCCCTCCCGCGCCCATGCTGTTGCCTTTCAGCAATTTAAATCTATCAATAATCAGAAATAGGTAATTGAAATTGGTAGACCAATGAATTGGTGTTAGGGTAGAGAACAGGAGTAAATTGTTTAATATTCAATAGAATAAGTTAGCTGCGCTCTGTACGCTCTTATCGTTGGCAGCGCTTTTCATTCTCTTTTTTTGACCCGCTCTCTCTTAGCGTTAGCAGCGCTGTAATTGCCATTCTTTTTTTGACCAGCATTTGTTACAGCCTGCGCCAAGAAAGAGAGAGCACAACATAAAATAGAATAAAAACATTTGTATTAATATACATATGTTCGTTGAACATAAGCAATCAACAAAATTACAGCTATAAGTAAAGTTGTTGGAGGACAGAGGGAAAAAAGGACAAATAGTTTATTTTTTTGTTCAATATTTAATTGAATAAGTTAGCCGCGTACTTGGTTCTCTCTCCCTTGCTGTCATTTTTCGGCTCTGCTTTTGTATCAGCCAACGCCAAGAATGAGAAAGCAACACATAAAACAGACAAAAAAAAACATTTATATTTATGTATGTATGCTTGCTAAACATACAACATTTTAAGGCACATTCTGTATTTCAAAATATTTGGTTGAATAGCTTTGTTTGAAAGAATTCTATTTGCCGCGGATATTAGTTTGCAATTTTTTACACCCACACACATGCATAAATACATATGTATGTATGTATGTCGTTTTCTGGCTCTAGTGTCAAGGCTTGTCCTAACTACTTTGATTTAAGAGCAGGGCGGCAAGAGCGGCAGGGCTTTTTTCTTTGCCGCTAAGTTCGGCCGGCAACTATTTACATACACACACATACACGCGTAAAAACATTTCGCATTGTCTGGCTCTGACGTCATATCTTTTTTTCTTGGGAGGTTTGTGGGCGTTAGAGTGGGCGTAGCAAAATTTTTTTTGGGTCAATCGATAGGTATTGACAAGACTAATACATTTCAGTTAAAATTTTCTATCTACCATCAAAACTGTAGAAGCCACAGTTTTGGGCGGTTTGTGGGCGTTAGAGTGGGCGTGGCGCTCTACTGAAACAAACTTGCGCTGCGTAAGAAGCTCAGGAATCTGCACGCCAAATCTCAATAGCCTAGCTCTCATAGTTTCCGAGATCTCAGCGTTCATCCGGACGGACAGACAGACGGACAGACGGACAGACGGACATGGCTAGATCGACTCGGCTAGTGATCCTGATCAAGAATATATATACTTTATGGGGTCGGAAACGCTTCCTTCTGCCTGTTACATACCTTCCGACGAATCTAGTATACCCTTTTACTCTACGAGTAACGGGTATAAAAATTGTATGTAAAATATTGTTTTTTAATTTGTTTAATGTTAATTTGACATATTCTGAAGTCATCACAAAAGGAAGCTTCATTTACTTATTTATTTATTTATTTAAGATCATAGTAAAGTTTACAAAACTAATACTAACATAGGGGTGTAGTGCTAGATGCGAGGCCTTCGACTACGTATTTAGCTACATTTATATTTGTATAATATATTTTAGTTCTCATCCGAAGGAAGTGCAAGAAATGCAGCATACCTTTATGCATACTTAAGTCCTTCCTTATGAATGACAGAAATTGTGAACATTTTTTAGAGACGAGCCAAAAAAGTTGATATAACTCTTTTCGAAATATCGATATATCAATCGATTGTTTGGTTTCAGAAATAAAAGAAGCGGGAATGAATGAAAAAAGTAGATTTTAGATGTTAGGAAAACTAAAATCAAATATTGGCGCGCAAAACGTACATTAAAACCTGAAGAAGAAAAAATACGGCATACTTTTGGGCATTCTTAGTAAAGCTCACCAAAATGGTTCGACTTCAAATTAAGCCTTCAATTAAAACTAAAATTACTGAAAACTAAGGCAAAACCGCATCGAGTCGGCGATAAGCGATTTTAGTAAATTAATCAAAGAATTTATTTTTAATATAATGACTCCATTTGGGGATGGCACTCAAAAGCAGTAAAAATCAACGAAAAAGTTTCTTTTTGGAAACAAGTAAGACATGCCTTAATATTCTTTACTTGTTGAAAAGAATAACTTCTAAAAGTTTTGTTAAGAAGTTGATCAGTTACATCAGCATCTTTGACTTCTAGACTTTTTCATTTCCATCAATATTTGATGAACTTTTTACTTTAAAACAAGGAAGAACGCTATAGTCGAGTACCTCGACTATCAGATACCCGTTACTCAGCTAAAGGGACCAAAGGAAAATGGAGATATGCAAGCAGCAAATGCGCCACCTACCGGCGGTAGACAGATTTAAGCGTTGTGGGCGTTAGAGTGGGCGTGGCAAAGTTTTTTTTAAATCAATCGATAGGTATTGACGAGACCAATACATTTCAGTTTAAATTTTTTATCTAGCACGAAAATTGTGGGCGCCACAGGCTTGGGCGGTTTGTGGGCGTTAGAGTGGGCGTGGCAAACTTTTTTTAGATCAATCGATAGGTATTGACGAGACCAATACATTTCCGTTAACATTTTTTATCTAGCATACAAAATGTGGGCGCCACAGATTTGGGCGGTTTGTGGGCGTTAGAGTGGGCGTGGCATATTCGCGTAACAAACTTGCGCTGCGCTTAAGCCTACGGAATCTAAATCTGAAATCCCGTTTCTCTATCTTTGATATTTTCCGAGATATCCGCGTTCATATTTACGATTTTTTGAAGTTTGTGGGCGGTTTGTGGGCGTTATAGTGGGCGTGGCAAACTTTTTTTTCGGTCAATCGGTAGGTATTGATGAGAACAATACATTTCAGTTAAAATTTTTATTCTAGCATCAAAACTGTAGGATCCACAGTTTTGGGCGGTTTGTGGGCGTTAGAGTGGGCGTGGCACTCTTTTGAAATAAACTTGCGCTGCGCAGGAATCTCAGGAATCTGCATGCCAAATCCCAGTATTGTAGCTCTTATAGTTTTCGAGATCTCAGCGTTCATACGGACAGACGGACAGACGGACAGACGGACATGGCTAGATCGACTCGGCTAGTGATCCTGATCAAGAATATATATATTTTATGGGGTCGGAAACGCTTCCTTCTGCCTGTTACATACTTTCCGACGAATCTAGTATACCCTTTTACTCTACGAGTAACGGGTATAACAAGGAAGAACGCTATAGTCGAGTACCTCGACTATCAGATACCCGTTACTCAGGTAAAGGGACCAAAGGAAAATGTAGATATGCAAGCAGCAAATGCGCCACCTACCGGCGGTAGACAGATTTAAGCGTTGTGGGCGTTAGAGTGGGCGTGGCAAAGTTTTTTTTTAGATCAATCGATAGGTATTGACGAGACCAATACATTTAAGTTAAAATTTTTTATCTAGCACGAAAATTGTGGGCGCCACAGGCTTGGGCGGTTTGTGGGCGTTAGAGTGGGCGTGGCAAACTTTTTTTTTAGATCAATCGATAGGTATTGACAAGACCAATACATTTCAGTTAAAATTTTTTATCTAGCATGAAAATTGTGGGCGCCACAGATTTGGGCGGTTTGTGGGCGCTAGAGTGGGCGTGGCATATTTGCGTAACAAACTTGCGCTGGGCACAATGCTGCGGAATCGAAATCTGAGATCCCAGTTCTCTATCCTTGATAGTTTCCGAGATATCCGCGTTCATACTTACGATTTTTTGAAGTTTGTGGGCGGTTTGTGGGCGTTTAAGTGGGCGTGGCAAACTTTTTTTTAGGTCAATCGGTAGGTATTGATGAGAACAACACATTTCAGTTAAAATTTTTGTTCTAGCATCAAAACTGTAGGAGCCACAGTTTTGGGCGGTTTGTGGGCGTTAGAGTGGGCGTGGCACTCTTCTGAAACAAACTTGCGCTGCGCAGGAATCTCAGGAATCTGCATGCCTAATCCCAGTATTGTAGCTCTTATAGTTTCCGAGATCTCAGCGTTCATACGGACAGACGGACAGACGGACATGGCTAGATCGACTCGGCTAGTGATCCTGATCAAGAATATATATACTTTATGGGGTCGGAAACGCTTCCTTCTGCCTGTTACATACTTTTCGACGAATCTAGTATACCCTTTTACTCTACGAGTAACGGGTATAAATACGGTAAAAGAAAACTACTTGCCCGAATTCTTTGAAACTTTGGCATAAATTAGTTTAATGTATTATAAAAAGGACTCCATACTCGATCTGGTCATTTTCTTAAAAAAATCGGATCGGCTGACCCAGTGTGCGTTGGAAAAAGACTAACTGTATGTTACAGAATTGGTTAGCATAAAACCTCGGTTTGGGTCTTAGAATTTACTGTTAGTGAATTAGGTGACGGAATCGCATGTGGATGATGTGATCGTCACTTCTTTGTTTATGTTTACATAATTCGGTCTTATTAGATTTTGCGATTTTATTGGGTTTACACGTTTATGGAATTACGTCATTGTTAGCGTTCGGACTTAATCAATTTTTCATTGCGGGATCTCAAGCTTCTGTAAAGTTTTTAATCAAAGCCGAAATTGGCGATTCTGTTTGTTTGTGAACGGTTTCGTTCTTTGAACTGGTGACAAAATCATATGGTTATTTATGTGATTTTGGGGTATAGTTTTGGTATTTCTTGTAACTGTTGTGAGTCTTGTAACTCTTGTGTTTCTATTGTTGGGTCGCCGCCTATTGTGTTACTGTATTTAATAAGTATTCTTTTAGGTATTTCTTTAAATTTATAAAGTAGTTACAGTGATATACTTAATATTAAGAGACCCAGTGTTACAATTACAATTATTTTGTAAATCTGGTTTTCTTTATTTTGCTCAAAAAATATTTCTTTTGCTTGTATGTATGATATTGGGTCTAATTTGGTGACATTATTTCTTGTGTATATGCTTTGTGTGTAGTCAGAATTATAATTGCTTATGGATAAATCGTTAATTGCAATTGAGCAATTGTGTATTTTGATCATATTGTTTCCTTCAATTACAATTTCATTTGTAATACAATTTTGATTTAGTATATTTTTTGACAAATTCCACGTAACTATGATATTTGGTTCGACATAATTAATTTGGGTAGTTAATAGCGTTTTTGTGTACCTGCAATTAGTATCTGTTTGATTAACAAAACCTAAAAGACATGTGTTGGTAACAGGTTTTTTTTATTCTTTGTTTACAAACTGTTTCTGTTTACGTAATATTTGTTTTGGGTGTTATCTTGTAATATTTTATTATTTTCATCTGGATAAGGTAATATTTCGTATACGGGAAGTTTCTTTATTAAAGTTTTGTTTGAATCTGACCTAAGCCAAGTTGAGGTTTTTATGTTCAGAAGTATCTCAGAATTAATGTTTGTCAAGTAGTCGTGTTTTAATAACTTTGGATTGAATATTCCTAATCTTGCTACCTGCATTCCCATTTCCAGGTCTTCAATGTATTCTGCGAAATGTTCTAAATTAAAAACCAATAATTCAAGAATTTTTTCGTATTCGTTGTATTCGAGATGCTTGTTTATTATATCGATGCCTTTGTTAACTGTATCGATTATATTATTTAGTTCGTTTACCTGTACACTGTTTTGAGCTATTACATTGATTTTTTCTTCTAATTCTTCTTTATCATTATTATCTAATGTTCCAAAAAAAATTTGTAAGCTGTTCCTACAAAATTAGCTTTCTTTTGTTTCTCCCAACAATTTTTAACCCATTCATTTCTCCTTGTAGTTTTTCCGTTAAATATTTAATATGAATTATTTCCTTAAAGCCAAACGCTTGTGATAGCAAGTTTTTGTAAGTTTCTTCCGTTTTTGTAATATTAATTGTGAGGCAATGGTATTCAAAACTATCTGGGAAATAGCCATTGTATGATTTTATAGGGTTAATTTCTGTAAATTGGTTGTTACCCATTGGCATCATTATTATTAACGTTGAAGTCAAAACGCTGGGTCTTGATCTGGTTCCTCCTGCAAATATTTACTTTTATTAACTTTCTTTTGTCTCTGGAAGTTTGTTTTGTAATGTTTTATTTTTCGACCTCTGTTAGTTTCCTCAAAATAATTATTATCTATTTGTTTTATATTTCCTGTCTTTTTATAAGGATTGTGTAATTTTCCGTGAATTATGGGAGCCTTTCTAAATTTGGTATTTACCTCAAAATGTTGTCGTTTTTTATTAAATTGTTCTATTTTAGGTTCTTTTATAATTTGGTTATTAAATGCAGAGGTACCTGCATAAATAAAAATATCAGCTGGTGTTCTACGTGTTGCATTGTGTTTTATTTTATGATTGTAAGTATACAGTATTACTTCCATTTTCATAAGTTTATTTTCCGTATTGTCGTTGGTCTCGATCACACGTATTTTTTCGTTAATTGTTTTGTGTAATCTTTTTACATCTGATACTCCATTTTTACTTGTTGTTATCTGAATATTTACGTTTTCTGTGTCCATCCAATTTTAAGGCGCTATACTCATAAAAGCACTATCCCTATCAGTTTTCAAGGTTCTGGGTTTTCCTTTTGAATTAAATATTCGAAAAAGTCCTCTTTTAACTTTCATCCAGTCATTTCCGTTTAATTCAATTCAATTTAATTACTGCTCTTACAATTTTTGTAGTAGAGTTTATGACCTGTTTAAAAGCTTGTCGACTTGTTACTGCCATAGTATACTTCTTTAATTTTGATTCTTGACAATGCAACGGCTACGTGATTTCATATTAGGTTCATTGATATGGTTTAGCCAGACTAACGGCTTATGGTCACTTAATATCTCAAATCTTCTTCCGAATAAATAGGGTCCTAAGGTTTTTGTCGTCCTTACTATAGCTAATAATTCTTTTTCAATTGTACTATAGTTTTCTTCATGTGCATTTAGAGTCCTACTAATGTAACTGATTGGTTTGTCATCCTGAGAAAGAACTCCTCCTAATGCAAAATTGCTAGCATCAGTAGTTAATTGAAACCTTTTTTCAAAATCTGGACAAATCAGTATGGGATCGTTTATGATAAGTTGTTTTAATTTATTGAATGCTGCAATAAATGTATCATATTTGAATGTCACTTAAGAACCAGCTTTTAAACATTTAGTTAAAGGTTTTGAGATGTCTGCGAAGTTTGGAATGAATTTCCTGGGAATTGGAAATTTATTGATTGCCTTAACCTTTTCTGGATTTGGCATTACACCGTTTGGTCCAACTATGTGTCCCAAAAATTCTGTTTCTTTTTTCAAAAATTCATATTTGTCTATTTGTAATTATATCCGTTACTCGTAAAGTAAAAGGGTATACTAGATTCGTCAGAAAGTATGTAACAGGCATAAGGAAGCGTTTCCGACCCCATTAAGTATATATACTATTCTTGATCAGGATCACTAGCCGAGTCGATCTAGCCATGTCCGTCTGTCCGTCCGTCCGTCTGTCCGTCTGTCCGTCCGTCCGGATGAACGCTGAGATCTCGGAAACTATAAGAGCTAGGCTATTGAGATTTGGCGTGCAGATTCCTGAGCTTCTTACGCAGTGCAAGTTTGTTTCAGCAGAGTGCCACACCTACTCTAACGCCCACAAACCGCCCAAAACTGTGGCTCCTACAGTTTAGATGCTAGAATAAAAATTTTAACATAAATGTATTGTTCTCATCAATACCTATCGATTGACCCAAAAAAAAGTTTGCAACGCCCACTTTAACGCCCACAAACTTAAAAATCGTAAATTTGAACGCGAATATCTCGGAAACTATCAAAGGTAGAGAATTGGGATCTCAGATTTAGATTTCGTAGCCTTGTACGCAGCGCAAGTTTGTTACGCAAATATGGCACGCCCACTCTAACGCCCACAAACCGCCCAAACCTGTGGCGCTCACAATTTTCATGCTAGATAAAAAATTTTAACTGAAAAGTATTGGTCTCGTCAATACCTATCGATTGACCCAAAAAAAAGTTTGCCACGCCCACTTTAACGCCCAAAAACCGCACACAATCTTCAAAAAATCGTAAGTATGAACGTGGATATCTCGGAAACTATTAAAGACAGAGAATTGGGATCTCAGATTTAGATTCCGTAGCCTTGTACGCAACGCAAATTTGTTACGCGAATATGCCACGCCCAATCTAACGCCAACAAGCCGCCTAAACCTGTGGCGCCCACAATTTTCATGCTAGATAAAAAATTTTAACTGAAATGCATTGTTCTCGTCAATACCTGTCGATTGATTCAAATAAAAATTTGCCACGCCCACTCTAACGCCCATAACGCTTAAATCTGTCTACCGCCGGTAGGTGGCGCTTGCATATCTCCATTTCCCTTTGGTCCCTATAGATGAGTAACGGGTATCTGATAGTCGAGGTACTCGACTAAAGCGTTCTTCCTTGTTTTAAATTAGCGTTTTTAAGTTTTTCAAAAACAATTTTTAATGAAGTAAGGTGTTCGTCAAGAGACGTAGAGAAAACAATTATATCGTCCAAGTATACAAGGCAATGCTTGTTTATTAATTCACAAAAGACATTGTTCATGCAACGCAGGTGCATTTTTTAATCCAAATGGCATTCGTGTGTAGTCGTAGTGCCCGTACTTTGTGGAAAACGCTGTTTTGTTTGTGGAATTTTGGTCCATTTCGATCTGGTGGAAACCTTTTGCCAAATCAATGGTGGTAAAATATTGACACCGTCTTGCGTCTAGCTTGCCTAGGATTTCGTCCATATTTGGAATGGGAAATTTATCACTAATAGTGATCTCATTTAAGGGGGTATTCTAGTCTAGAGGCTCTAGTTTCGAGTCTTTTTTAACAATTAATTAAAACTAAACAATTGATATTTTTACTGTCGGGTTTTAAATCATTTGTTTATTTAACTTAGAAGGGTATATAAAATAAAATTAAAAAAAAAAATTTTTTTTCATCGAGTTATGCGTCCTTGATGTAGAGGGGGAAAAAAACGGGCCGTGTCCTCGTCGCCATGATTTCTACCCTTGTGATCATCTTAAAAATAAAAAAAAAAAATATTCTTAATCAGTACGAATGTCGCTGTCATGAACCAGCAAAACTAAAAAAAAATTTTTTTTCATAAAATGGCGGCCACATTAAAAAAAAAGGTCGATTTTTTTTTACTAATTTCTTAATTTTATCGAATTTTTTAAAAATATTACAAATTTAAAATTCTTATTTTTTGTTGGTTCACGCGATAGAGAGATATTGAAAGAATATTCATGCCAAATTTTAAGTTAATCGGCTGATTAGAACTTGAAATATTATGACTACCGTATCAGAAAAAGTAGTTTGGAGAAAAACGCGTTTAAAGTTTTACGTTAAATTTCAGGAAGTGTAACTGATAGAATAGCACGTATAACATACATTCTCTTAATCAGCCATAATTTTAAAAATAATTTGAATTTTGAAAAATCCGTTTAGGGAGATATTTTTGAATATCTAAACTATCGAATTATGAAAAAAAAATTTTTTTTCGATTTTTTCAAATTTCTAGACTAGAATACCCCCTTAAGCCCCTATAGTCTACTACAAGTCTAAGTTTTTGTTTACCTAAAGCATCTTTTTATTTGTTACTATCCACAATGGACTGCAATAAGGCGATTGGCTGTGCCAAACTATTCCTTGCTTTAACATATCCTGTATTTAAGACTCAACTTCTTTTTCAAATGAAAAAGGATACCCATACGGTTTTTTTAAAATTGGATTTTCATGATGAGTCAAAGGTCAAATTTGCACCATCACGATATTGAATGCATTTATATTGGTTAATGAATTTTAATAATGTAACTTTTCTTCTTCATTTAAGTGTTTTAAACGATAATTTTTCCCTCTGCTAATTCATTTTTGAACAGCATTATTTATTTCATCAGTATAGTTTTTAGATTTTAGCAATGCCTCAAATTCATTTATTTGTGTTGGATTTTTCAACCTAATGTTTTTGTGTAAGAAAATGCGACCACTAATAGTAGTGCGATTATTTAAATAATCAATATTTGCCTGGTTTGCCTCCAGTAACTTTCGTCCAATTGTGACATATTGGAAGAAAAGTCGTGAATATAAAATATTTGCTTTTTAAGTAAATAAACTATAAGGTGAAACTTTTACAAATTCATTTAGTTCATAATGACCTGTCATAGTGCGTATAATTGTTGGATCTTTATGTATGCTCCCGTTAAAAAAATTCTTTTTCATTAAGATAATTGATGAACCGGTATCGACGAGGCAACGATAATTATAATTATTTATATTTACTTCTATGTATGTAATTGGTCCGAGGCTTGCATTGGAAAATGTTCATTATCATCATAAACATCTTCTTCTTTGTACTGTTTATTTTGTTGATAATTTTCGTCTACTTGCATTCTTGATTGTCCACTATTACTTTCTCTGACTCTCTTTTGTGATTGGTTGGGTACTGAGACCGATCGTCCTTATGGCTGTTGGCTTTGATTCATTATATTATTTTGTTGTCCCTGAATTAAATTTCTTCGAAACTCTTGGTAACTTCCCCTATTTTGGTCAAAAGTATTATTTCTGTTACTCGATTGGAACCTATAATTTTGTGGAACCATTCTTTGGGGTTGATTGGGGTGTGGTTGAATTGAAAAAGCTGGGCCAGGATTAAATTGTTGGGTGTTGTACAAATTAGTGTAAGGGTAGGGGTTACGTGTATAAATTGTTTGTTGTTGCTTTTGAATTTTATTAACATTGATATTATAAAGTTTTAAATTTTCATTTTCTTCGTATAGCCCTTCTTGCTGAGCCGCATGTTTCAGTTTAAGTACCGTTCAAATATCGTTTCTTGCTAATGTCATAAAAATTCTGTCAGCTAATTTTCGTTGTATTAGGTTTTTTGTAGTCCTAAACATTGCTTCTGTGTTCAACATTAATTCATTTGGATTTCCCTCAAGTTCTAATTTGTAGTCTCGATCATGCTTTCGTGGAGTGCAGACGCGTTTTTGCATCGCTGCGAAATTCCCTGTGAAGAGTCTATGGACAAGTCCACCTTCGTGGCAAAACCTACTTTTTTTGTGAATCCGACTTCTAAAGTCGCGGTGTCAGTGCTTCTATGCTCCGTTAGTTGTGCCTTGTCGCGAAAACAAAACAAGTGGAACAGAAATTAAAAACTAACAGTTGTTGGTTCAAATTCGAATTCGAAATATATTTGAATTCAATATTTTCTTCCAAATAAAAGAAAAAATAATTTTGAATCTGTTCGCCTCTCGGTGGGTTCGAGCCGGGTACCGCCCGATTGCGGGACTCGCACCCTACCCAATAGGCCACGATCGCCTCAAAGCAGGCTGGTCAAAGGCCTTGTGTATACCATAAGTCCGAAGATGAGCTAAACATCCGAAAAACTGTGGCCTTACAACAGAAGAAAATTAGTGATGCACTTAATTGCTTATTAACAAAATTTAGTCGCCTATATAATGCCACGTCTCACATCAACCCACCTGTACCAACCAATGAAGTTGATCCTGAACTAGCAGCCATAAATGCCGAGGATGAGGACTGGTGGACTCCAAGTTCGGCAAACAGCAAACGCCGTCTTGACTCCAGATCACCGAATTCAGTCACTAAAATAATAAGATACTCCAATAGCCCAAAAAAGAACGTCTCTGCTAACCGCTTTTCAGAACTGTCGAGCATGGACATAGACGTGGAAGTTTCTCAAACGGTCAGCCCCTACGACACTGAAAAAGCCAGTACTTCTACCAGCAACAACAACGTAGTCAACACTAATGTTGGCAACAACCCCGCTAGCAAAAATAAGAAACATAGCCAACCGTCTGGCAGTCAAGTACAATTACCCTCTTACAAACCACCCCCAATTGTGGTTGATCACTGTGAGAATCTGAACGGACTTATTAGATCCACTGACAAGATTGTTGACCCGTCCAAGTACTCCCTGAAATGCCACCCGAACAACTCTGTTTCTATTCTGGCTGCAGATCCAGATACAGAACGATAACCAAGTCTATAACCCTTAAAAAAGTGCCATTCCATTCGTGGCAGCTAAAAGAAGAGAGATCCTATCGAGTAGTCATCCGTGGTGTTCATCATTCCATCCCGGATGAAAACATTAAGGAAAGTCTTACCTTGACTGGCCACAAGGTTCGATTTGTGAATAGACCTAGAAGCCGCTTCGACAAGACCAAGTTCGTGAATCTAGTCTTTGTAGAATTAGAACCGGCAGCAAATAACAAAGAAATTCACGAAGTTAAGACACTTTGTCGGCAACGGGTTTAAGTTGAACTCCCCTATAAAAAGGATGATGTCGTCCAATGCCATCGCTGTCAAGCATTTGGACACACTAAAAATCATTGCCAAAAGCTATCCAACTGCGTCAGATGTGGCCTACAACACGGTTTGGAGGCCTGCGTAAAGGACGTTCACCCAGTTAAGTGCGTAAACTGTGGCGGAAACCATACAGCAAGCTATAAAGGCTGTGTCGTCTATCAGCATGTTGCATATCGACGAAAAAGTATCGCATCCCATCGTAGCACTGTTCCCCAACAGTCAACTAATTCGAATGTTCGGTCAAACTTTGTGGGTCAGAACTCCTACGCAAACGCCGTCCGTGGTCAAGTTAGTCGTCCCCAGCACCAACAAGCCCCTATGACTTTCCCACAGAGTCAACAGTTTACGCCACTGGGCAGCAACAATAGAAAGCAAAGTCAAATGTTTTTGCAATCTAACCAAAATCTGTCGGTCCTCGTCGCTCAGATGGACAAGCTGTTCCAAATGATGGTGTCTATGATGGGTCTTGTCTCAAAACTTTTGCCTCTAAATGCTCCTGCAACTGCTCAAGCATTCGCTGAGTTTCTCCCAGTCAATGTTGCACAACCATGAGTCAAATCGGCCTCAACATTGGTGTGTGGAACGCTGACGGACTTGCCAACAAAGCCCTTGAGCTTGAGCTCTTTGTAAAATGTCATAATATTGACATTATGTTGGTTAGTGAAACACACTTCTGCTCGAGGTCGTACTACAAGTTGCACGGATACGATATACATCAAGCAACCCATCCGGCTGATCGGAAACGCGGTGGCTCTGCAATTTTAATAAAATCCTGTCTTCAATGTTACCAGTTCTATAGTCTACAAAGCCCAAATGTTCAATGTGTCGCCGTCAAAGTTAAAACAGACCTTGGTGAAACAGCTATTGCGTCTATCTATTGTCCACCAAACTTTCAATGTACTGCTGACGACTTTGAAAAACTCTTCGACGATCTGGGAACAAATTTCATAATCGCATGAGACTGGAATGCTCACCACCGTCTCTGGGGATCCCGTAACTCAAGCACCCGCGGAAGAGCACTAGCAGACTTTATTCAAAGATCTAATGTCCAGGTCCTTGCAACCGGAGGGCCTACACACTATCCGTACAGTCAAAGAACGCCAACCGCCATTGACTTTGCTGTCTACAGAGGGATTCGGCCCGAGAGTCTCTCCATCTCAGAAAGTCTTGAACTAAGCTCTGATCACATCCCATTGATAGTGAAACTAAAAGTCGCTGCGCAAAAAACTTCTCGTAGCCCTTGCATCCTTCCTCGGAATGCGAGCCTCCCACTCTTTCAAGAAGCAGTCAACCGGCTTGTTAACCTAAATATGGTGTTACGCTCTCCTGACGCCATCAACGACGCCGTCGAGCTATTTGTCCGGAACATCCACATCGCTGCCGAGTCCTCAACCTCAAGCTCAAGCCCCTCCAGTCCACCTCAGGCTCCTTTAAAACCTGAGATTATGGATCTGGTAAGGCTGAAACGCTCCCTACGTCGCAGACATATGAGATCTCAAGATCCTGTCGACAAAAGTGCATATCGACGAGCGGAGGATGATCTTAAAAAGCTTCTTTATGAAACCAAACGGAAATACTTTGATGAGATGCTCCTGAATGCTGACCCCACCAAACCTTACGGCTTTAACCTCTGGAAATGCACACGGAATATGAAACGACAGCCCCTACGAAAGATCCCCATAAAGAAATCTGATGACACATGGTGCAGGTCCGACTCAGAAATGTCTTTAGCTTTTGCAGACGAACTTGAAAAACGCTTCCAGCCATTTGAACTCGCGAGCCGCGAGGATGTTGAAGAAACTCTTGCCTTTCTTGATGCCCCTTCCCCGGATGCCTTACCGATTCAACACGTAAGCCCAGAAGAAGCTTATCTTCATATCCAAAAGCTACATCCTAGAAAAGCGCCGGGCTTTAATGGCATTGATAGCAGAATCGCCAAGGCCTTGCCTAAAAAGGGAATCCTGTTCCTTGTTCTCCTGTTTAACTCAATGCTACGTATCCACCACTTTCCCTCTCAATGGAAGTGTGCTGTGATAAAGATGATACCAAAACCAGGAAAACCGGAGAACTTTGTCCAGTCTTACCGACCGATAAGCTTGCTACCCACATTCTCTAAAATATGCGAAAGAATATTTCTTAGCAGAATCATGGGAGTAAGAAGCGTGCAGGATGCCATTCCCGACCATCAGTTTGGTTTTAGGCATTATCATGGAACCCCAGAGCAAGCACATCGAGTTGTCCAGCATACTTTAGATGCAGCTCTGCAATTTTTCTCGATGTTAAGGAAGCTTTCGACCGCGTGTGGCACGGTGGCTTACTTTATAAGTTAAAGTCCCTACTCCCGACTAGCCATTTCCTCCTACTAAAATCATACCTGCTTGACCGAAGTTTCATGGTCGAGGTGAGAGGGGAAAGGTCAAGAATCAGAATCGTTCGAGCTGGCGTTCCTCAGGGAAGCTTTCTGGGCCCCGTTTTGTACACTCTGTTCACTTCAGATCTGCCGTGTCCTAACAAGCCGGGCACGATTCTGGCTACATACGCTGACGACACGGCCTTTATGGCGAACGCCTCTTGCCCAATCGAAGCGTCAAGGATTACCCAGGAATTCCTCGACTCTTACGGGAAGTGGACAAATAGGTGGAACATATCCATAAATGGAAGAAACTCGCAACACTGCAATTTCACCTTGAGAGGAAAGATCATTCCCAGAGTAGAGCTTCTGGATATCACCATACCACAATCACCCCATGCGCAATATTTGGGTTTGATCCTGGAAGCAGCACACTACCAAAATAGCAGCTTCATGTAGAGCTAAGCTGAGAAAACTGAACTGGTTGCTTAAGCCAACGAGCAAGCTCAGCCTTGGCAACAAAGTTTTGCTGTTCAAAGCAATTGTGGTGCCCTCAATGACGTATTGCATCCAACTGTGGGGCATGGCTTCAGACTCCAACGTAATGAAAGTCCAAAGGGTCCAAAACCGTGCGCTGCGTATGATTGCAGACGCGCCGTGGTACATCAGGAATGACGCCCTAACAATAGACCTTCATGTTCCCTCAGTCAGGGAGCAGAAAAACCGGCACTCTAGTCGGTACAATGATCGCCTCACTGCACACATAAACCACCTAGCAGCTTCCTTGGCCCACCCAAGGACTAGAAGAAGACTAAAGCGAAGGCACCCCGGTGATCTCTGGACAAGAGGACGTCAGGTCTCTCGAGTCCTAAAGCAATAAAATGGTTTTTGTTCAATTATTGTAAATATTGTTAATCACCTTTTCTGTTATGTATTCACGTTATTATTTCTCTTCGTACACAACGTTTTATAGCCATTAGGTTGGCTGATCAACGTTAAATAAATGAATTTGTTATACTAAAATCTAATTTGTTGCTTATAAAAAACTGCTTAAGCTCGGTCTCATTCTAAAATTTTCTTAGGTTACCTTGAAAATTACTATTGTATAATCGCCTTAATAGTTCCCCCACAGGGGTTTGCGTTTTGTACTCGTCGATTAGGGCTGCTCTAAGAGCTGGCCAGTTGTTGACTTGTAGAACTTGCCGAATCCTCTGAGCATCACCGGTGATTTGAAGTTCAATTGCTCCAAATATAACGCTTGTCTGTCGATCATTGATTGTAGGATACAGAAGCAAAAAGTAGTTAACTCTT
Source organism: Drosophila subpulchrella (assembly GCF_014743375.2). NCBI lineage: Eukaryota > Metazoa > Arthropoda > Insecta > Diptera > Drosophilidae > Drosophila > Drosophila subpulchrella. Next base: position 426,414 of record NW_023665711.1, on the reverse strand, counting down.
CTGACAAAGGTTTCTAGGGTAGATGGATCTCCTTGAAACGTTAAAAAATATTCCGGATCTGGGACAATAGCTGATTTAAGTTTTGCTCCGTTAATGGATTGGGTGCCACACCAATTTGTGGTTGCCCTTGAGCTGGTGGTTGTTGGTCCATTTTATTGCGTTTAATTAAATTCCACTCAACTTTATCACTGACCGAATTGGATTTATTCAGTAGTCGATTGAAATTTAATTTATTATTATATTTTTTCAGTGCCTTTAATTTGCACTTAGGTTCTTTCGAGGATCTCTTAGTTGCACTTCCGAGCTAGTCGATTAAATTGCTTACTTGTGGGCAATTACACGCGCTTATCTGGATATCCTAGTAGTTTAGAAATATCCTTTTAATTGATCAGTAAGCCGACTTCGTTTTTTCGCAAGGATATTTTTTAAAGAGATCCTACCGACTGCGCCAATTACATGAGTCGTTCTTCGCCCGAATAAAAAATCAGGAGATTTTTTATATTTATTGGTTATTTTTTATTAGAACGCTGGAAAAAGACTGTAATAACTGTATGTTACAGAATTAGTTAGCATGAAACCTCGGTTTGCGTCTTAGAATTTACTGTTAGTGCATTAGGTGACGCATTCGCATGGGGATGATGTGATCGCGACTTCTTTGTTTCTGTTTACATAATTCGGTCTTATTAGATTTTTCGATCTTATTGGATTTTCACATTTATGAAATTACGTCATTGTTGACGTTCGGACTTAAACAATTTTCTTTGTTATTTGCTAAATAACTGTTATATAAAGACTTCTATTATAAAAGTTATCAAAAAATGTTTATTAGGTGACCGAAAATATAACATTTTCAAATATCTATTGCTTATCTCTGTTGTTTGAGTTCGGCTAGAATTTTTACTTATTTATTTTCTTAAGGTTGCTTTTTCTACTTACACAAATAAATTCTGGTAGTAGTAGTACTGGCCATTTTAAACCATCTATGATTTTGTAAACATGCCATCATTCATAGACTTGAATCCGTGAGTTCTTTGAAAGAAGAGGAACCATTATTGACCATTGTAACAAATTTGTTAGTGCTGACCATTTAAAGTTATCCATGAATTCCCAAATATATGAATCCGAAAATACTTTAGAACTAGAAAAACCAACGGAATTTTAACAGACGAGATCTGTGTGTCATTCCCGTTGCCAACAGATATTTAAGACCTTTATATTTTTGGTCTTTTAAAAACTATTAGTTATTGACTTTTTCAGTAAAAGTCTTCGAATAACAGATATTACATTACATTTTCATTTTTTTAGTCTAAAAATAATAGTTATTTTTATACCCTTGCAGAGGGTATATTGATTTCAGTCAGAAGTTTGCAACTCAGTGAAGGAGACGTTTCCGACCCCATAAAGTATATATATTCTTGATCAGCATGACTAGACGAGTCGATCTAGCCATGTCCGTCTGTCCGTCCGTTTCTACGCAAACTAGTCTCTCAGTTTTAAAGCTATCGGGCTGAAACTTTCCCAAAAGTCTTATAACTTTTGCAGGTAGTATATAAGTCGGAACCAGTCGGATCGGACAATTATATCTTATAGCTCCCATAAGAATAAACGGAAAAAAAATTTTTTTAAATTATATATGTGGTGTTTTTTTAACATATAACCTTCTAAGCTTGAAAATTACACTTTTTAATTAGTTTTAAACTTCGGATTACATTTTATCAAAATCGGACGACTATATCATGAAGCTGCCATAGGAACGACCGGAAAATTGGAGGGAAAATAATATGAAACAAATTATAGCTTCTGTGTTTTTTAACATATAACCTCCTACGCTTGGAAAGAACATTTTTTAATTAGTTCTGAATTTCGAATTTAATTTTATCAAAATCGGACGACTATATCATATAGCTGCCATAGGAACGATCGGAAAATTGGTGGGAAAATAATATGAAACAAATTATAGCTTCGGTGTTTTTTTTTACATATTATCTTATACTATTGTATACTATTGGGTATATAATTTTTTGTATTTTTAAATTTAATAATTATTGCTGCAAGGGTATACAAACTTCAGCTTGCAGAAGTTAACTTCCTTTCTTGTTATACTTTAATTTACAAGTCATTGAATAAAAGCAAAGAATACTTTTGTTATTTAGTCAGAAAATAACTGTTATTTTTAGACTTATGTAAAAGTTGGAAGGGATAACAGTTTTAAAGGTAAATTAAAAATATTTTATTTATTTGGAATGAAAATTTTTAAAATCTTGTTATTGGTAACTAATACTCAATTTATACATGCAATTATATGTTTATTCTTGATCAGGATCATTTGTCGAGTCGATCTAACGATGTCCAACTGTCCGTATGAACGCTGAGGTCTCGAAAACTATAAAAGCTACGAAATTGGGATTAAGCATGTAGATTCAAAAGATTCCTGCGCAGCGCAAGTTGGTTTCTAATTCCCACAAACGCCCATCACGCTAACGTCTGTCTGTCGCACGCATTTTTGAAGATTTTCTTTTTGTATGAATAGATTTTTTTATTCAATACCTATCTAAATGCTGAGAGTCGTACTAAATATGTTAATGAGGCTTTGACAAGGTCAGTAGTACCTTTACCGACCACTGGGTGCCCTGTTGATGATGGTTGGTGTGTGCTAATCGAATGGCCTGGAATTTTATTTTAGAGTAACGGGTATCTGATAGTCGAGGCACTCGACGACTATTGCGTTTCTTCTTGTTCTAACTAATGTTTTTGTCAAACCTTTTTTTATTTTCAGGAGAAAACTTGGGCTGTTTTGGAGCAAGCAAAAAAAAGAAAGACGGTTCTAGTAATTCCGAGGCGTTACACGAGTACCATATTTCTACAGAGTATTCTAAAAGTTCAGCAACACATAACCAAGTAAATAAGGGTTATGAGCTATTATGGCAGCCTGAAGTAGTTCAATACTATTTGTCATTATTGCAAAGTTGTTCTAATCCAGAAACTCTCGAAGCCGCTGCAGGCGCAATTCAAAACTTATCTGCATGTTATTGGCAACCCAGTATTGATATTCGCGCAACAGTACGCAAAGAGAAAGGTCTACCGATTCTTGTAGAGCTCCTTAGAATGGAAGTGGATCGTGTAGTCTGTGCAGTTGCCACAGCACTGCGCAATTTAGCTATTGATCAACGCAACAAAGAACTTATTGGAAAGTACGCAATGCGAGACTTAGTTCAAAAACTTCCATCTGGAAATATACAACATGACCAGAATACGTCAGATGATACAATAACAGCTGTATTGGCAACAATTAATGAGGTTTTAAAGAAAAATCCAGAGTTTTCACGATCCCTGTTAGATTCAGGTGGGGTTGATCGACTTATGAATATAACAAGACGAAAAGAAAAATATACTTCTTGTGTATTAAAATTTGCTAGTCAAGTTTTATACTCCATGTGGCAACATAACGAATTACGTGACGCTTATAAGAAAAACGGATGGAAAGAGCAAGATTTTATTAGCAAACTTTTTGCTGCACATAACACTCCGCCAAGTTCACCAAATAATGCTAACAATACCCTCAATAGACCTATGGCTTCACAGGGACGTACTCGCTATGAAGACAGGACTATTCAGCGCCCAACAAGCAGCTCATTTGGGGCTAAGGATTCTAATTCAGTCATGTCAAGTAATGAATCTGCCTTGCTTTCGGAAATGGTTAGAAAACAATTATAAAATGTTGTATTTCTTCATTATTATATGATTATTAACTACATGAAGAGTATTTCATATATTAAAAAAAGCTTATTATCGGGGTTGGCTCAAAAATCTCATCGACCGGTTTTGGCATGATATTTTTCCGTCCGACGGTATTTCTGCGCCACCCCCGTTTTTATATTCCCAAAGCAAAATAGATTTTACCGCATTTACCCAACTTAATTGTAAAATATCATATTACTTAAATATTTAAAACACTAATCTGATAAATTTATAAATAAACTAAGATATATCCAAGTATAATTAACAATGGTTTATTTTTTGGATAGAAATACTAAAGTTCTGGCTGCGTTATGTCTCATAGCTTACGTCGGCGACGTGGAACTGAAGTGGTTACCTCGTTTGAACTCGGATCCGGTACTAGCGAAACTACTCAAAGGATACGGAAGTATGCGGGCGCGGTTGATGTTGAAAGTGGGGTCCTATTGCGGAAACAATTTACAAACAAGTACGCAAAGTTACGTGAACTGTAAACATAACATATTTGCTCTATGCAGAAACTGTTGCTGGTTTTAGCAGAAGCAACCCTATCTGAAGTCCTACAGAGGAAAATATTAAATGTATAAGTTTAGACGGTTCAGTCGTGCTTCCAAAAGCAACCTTCCCAGAAATGCAAAAAGCAACCTCTGCAGCACATCGAAACTTTCCGACAGAGAGAGATCCTGTCTCAGGCTAAGCTAAGCGAAAACATTGTCAGCATACAGAAAGTAGACAAATTGTGAAATAAATCTAAAGTAAATACTAGCCACGTAGTTTAGGTATCTGGAACCCAGCCCTAACCTATCCTTAGCGTTCTATGCTCGTCATCTGTTGGTATTGATTTTAAAAAATATGGCCTAGGCAGACATTATTAAATAAAACATATGAAATAACAAAGATTGTTGGGGCGGCGGGGGTAGCTTAATCGTTGAAATTTTGTTAGTGCTGACCATTTAAAGTTATCCATGAATTCCGAAATATATGAATCCGAAAATTCTTTAGAACAAAAAAACCAACGGAGTTTCAACAGACGAGATTTGTGTGTCATTCCCGTTGCCAACAGATATTTAATACCTTTATATTTTTGGTCGTTAAATAACTATTAGTTAGTGACTTTCTCAGTAAAAGTCTTCGAGTAACAGATATTACATTACAATTTCATTTTTATAGTCTGAAAAAAATAGTTATTTTTATAGTTTTATTTATAAGTCATTGAATAAAAGCTACCACAATACTTTTGTTATTCAGTCAGAAAATATCTGTTATTTTCAGACTTCTGTAAAAGTTGGAAGGGACAATAGTTTTAAAGGTAAATTTAAAATATTTTATTTATTTGATTGAACATTTTTAAAATCTTGTTATTGGTAACTAATACTCAATTTATACATGCAATTATATGTTTATTCTTGATGATCACTTGTCGAGTCGATCTAACGATGTCCGACTGTCCGTATGAACGCTGAGGTCTCGAAAACTATAAAATCTACGAAATTGGGATTAAGCATGTAGATTTGAAAGATTCCTGCGCAGCGCAAGTTGGTTTCTAGTTCCCAAAAACGCCCTTCACGCTAACGTCTGTCTGTCGCACCCATTTTTGAAGATTTTCTTTTTGTGTAAATAGATTTTATTATTCAATACCAATCTTAATGCTGAGAGTCGTCCTAATTATGTTAATCAGGCTTTGACAAGGACAGTAGTACTTTTGGCTGGGATGGTTGGTGTGTCCTAATCGAATGCCCAGGAATTATATTTTAGAGTAACAGGCATCTGATAGTCGGGGCACTCGACGACTATAGCGTTTCTTCTTGTTCTAACTAATGTATTTGTGGAACTTCTTTTTCAGGAGAAAACTTGGGCTGTTTTGTATCAAGCAAAAAAAAGGAAAGAGGGTTCTAGTAATTCCCTCAAAGCCACTGCAGGCGCAATTAAGAACTTATCTGCATGTTATTGGCAACCCAGTATTGATATTCGCGCAACAGTACGCAAAGAGAAAGGTCTACCGATTCTTGTAGAGCTCCTTAGAATGGAAGTGGATCGTGTAGTCTGTGCAGTTGCCACAGCACTGCGCAATTTAGATATTGATCAACGCAACAAAGAACTTATTGGAAAGTACGCAATGCGAGACTTAGTTAAAAAACTTCCATCTGGAAATTTACAACTGTATTGGCAACAATTAATGAGGTTTTAAAGAAAAATCCAGAGTTTTCACGGTCCCTGTTAGATTCAGGTGGAGTTGATCGACTTATGAATATAACAAGACGAAAAGAAAACAAGGAAGAACGCTATAGTCGAGTACCTCGACTATCAGATACCCGTTACTCAGCTAAAGGGACCAAAGGGAAATGGAGATATGCAAGCAGCAAAGCGAGATTGATATGCGCCACCTATCGGCGGTAGACAGATTTAAGCGTTATGGGCGTTAGAGTGGGCGTGGCACATTTTTTTTGGGTCAATCGATAGGTATTGACGAGACCAATACAGTTATGTAAAAATTTTGTATCTAGCATGAAAATTGTGGGCGCCACAGGCTTGGGCGGTTTGTGGGCGCTAGAGTGGGCGTGGCATATTTGCGTAACAAACTTGCGCTGGGCACAATGCTGCGGAATCGAAATCTGAGATCCCAGTTCTCTATCCTTGATAGTTTCCAAGATATCCACGTTCATACTTACGATTTTTTGAAGTTTGTGGGCGGTTTGTGGGCGTAAAAGTGGGTGTGGCAACTTGGGTCAATCGATAGGTATTGATGAGAACAATACATTTCAGTTAACATTTTTATTCTAGCATGAAAACTGTAGGAGCCACAGTTTTGGGCGGTTTGTGGGCGTTAGAGTGGGCGTGGCACTCTGCTGAAACAAACTTGCGCTGCGTAAGAAGCTCAGAAATCTGCACGCCTAATCTCAATAGCCTAGCTCTTATAGTTTCCGAGATCTCAGCGTTCATCCGGACGGACAGACAGACGGACAGACGGACATGGATAGATCGACTCGGCTAGTGATCCTGATCAAGAATATATATACTTGATGGGGTCGGAAACGCTTCCTTCTGCCTGTTACATACTTTCCGACGAATCTAGTATACCCTTATACTCTACGAGTAACGGGTATAAATATACTTATTGTGTATTGAAATTTGCTTGTCAAGTTTTATACTCCATGTGGCAATATAACGAATTACGTGACGCTTATAAGAAATACGGATGGAAAGAGCAAGATTTTATTAGCAAACTTTTTGCTGCACATAACACTCCGCCACGTTCACCAAATAATGCAAACAATACCCTCAATAGACCTATGGCTTCACAGGGACGTACTCGCTATGAGTCAGGACTATTCAGCGCCCAACAAGCAGCTCACTTGGAGCTAAGGATTCTAATTCAGTCATGTCAAGTAACGAATCTGCCTTGCTTTCGGAAATGGTAAGAAAACAATTATAAAATGTTGGATTTCTTCGTTATTATATGTTTATTAACTACATGAAGAGTATTTCATAAATTAAAAAAAAGCTTATTATCGGGGTTGGCTCAAAAATCTCATCGACCGGTTTTGGCATAATATTTGTATTGATATACATTAGAATTCAATCAAGTTCCGTCCGACGGTATTTCAGCGCCACCCCCGTTTTTATATTCCCAAAGCAAAATAGATTTCACCGCATTTACCCAACTGAACTGTAAAATATCATATTACTTAAATATTTAGAACACTAATTTGATAAATTTATAAATAAACTAAGATAAATCCAAGTATAATTAACAATGGTTTATTTTTTGGATAGAAATACTAAAGTTCTGGCTGCGTTATGTCTCATAGCTTACGTCGGCGACGTGGAACTGAAGTGGATACCTCGTTTGAACTCGGAGCCGGTACTGGTGAAACTACTCAAAGGATACGGAAGTATGCGGGCGCGGTTGATGTTGAAAGTGGGGTCCTATTTCGGAAACAATTTACGAACAAGTACGCAAAGTTACGTGAACTGTAAACATTACATATTTGCTCTAAGCAGAAACTGTTGCTGGTTTTATTTCGGCTTTATATTTTTTTAAGCAGAAGCAACCCTATCTGAAGTAATACAGAGGAAAATATTAAATGTTTAAGTTTAGACGGTTCAGTCATGCTTCAAAAGCCACCTTCCCAGAAATGCAAAGAGCAACCGGGTCTGCAGCACATCGAAACTTTCCTACAGAGAGAGATCCTGTCTCAGGCTAAGCTAAGCGAAAACATTGTGAGCATACGGAAATTAGACAAATTGTGAAATAAATCTAAAGTAAATACAAGGAAGAATGCTATAGTCGAGTACCTCGACTATCAGATACCCGTTACTCAGCTAAAGGGACCAAAGGGAAATGGAGATATACAAGCAGCAAAGCTAGATCGAAATGCGCCATCCACCGACGGTAGACAGACTTAAGCGTCATGGGCGTTAGAGTGGGCGTGGCAATCAATTGGATCAATTGATAGGTATTGACGAGATCAATACATTTCAGTTAAAATTTTTTATCTAGCATGAAAATTGTGGGCGCAACAGGTTTGGGCGGTTTGTGGGCGTGGCATATTCGCATAACAAACTTGCGCTGCGTACAAGGCTACGGAATCTCAGTCTAAGATCTCAATTCTCAATCTTTGATAGTTTCCGAGATATACACGCCCATACTTACGATTTTTTGAATTTTGTGGGCGTTACAGGGGGCTTGCCAAACTTTTTTTTGGTCAATCGATAGGTATTGACGAGAGCAGTACATTTCAGTTAAAATTTTTATTCTAGCATAAAAACTGTAGGAGCCACAGTTTTGGGCGGTTTGTGGGCGTTAGAGTGAGCGTGGCACTCTACTGAAACAAACTTGCGCTGCGTAAGAAGCTCAGAAATCTGCACGATAAATCTCAATAGCCTAGCTCTCATAGTTTCCGAGATCTCAGCGTTCATCCGGACAGACGGACATGGCTAGATCGACTCGGCTAGTGATCCTGATCAAGAATATATATACTTTAGGGGGTCGGAAACGCTTCCTTCTGCCTGTTACATACTTTTCGACGAATCTAGTATACCCTTTTACTCTACGAGTAACGGGTATAACTAGCCACGTAGTCTAGGTATCTGGAACCCAGCCCTAACCTATCATTCCGTTGATGGCGTACACTATCCTTAGCGTTCTATGCTCGTCATCTGTTGGTATTGATTTTAAAAAATATGGCCTAGGCAGACATTATTAAATAATACATCTGAAATAACAAAGATTGTTGAGGCGGCGGGGGTAGCTTTATCGGTGAAATTTTAGCGTCCCAAGGAAACTAGTACGACAAACATGGGATTACTTTTGTGTTGTTGCGCGACGTGCGTGGGTGTTTTATTTGGACACATGGAAATTATAACTAACTGCGACTATCTTGGCTTGGAGGCCCAGAGCGGAGCGGAGTCTTGGGATAGAGTTGGAGAGGGAGAACGGAGGGCAGTGCGAGCAAGCGAGATGTGGACATCTGGAGAAAACTGCTGCTTAACACTGCCTCCAGAAATTAAACGCCCTTTTGTCGTAAACAACGTGAACAACTAATTTATTTTTGGAAATTCTGCCATTTTATTTGTGTCTTCGGACTGGACGTGTGGAGGTAATTGGCAGATCGGAAGCTATCGAAGGCGTTAAGAGAGTTGATGCATTATTTTGGATAGATTGCTCCCAAAATGAGAGCGTGAGCTTTGGTAGGATTGTCTAGCACACATAAACCAGGATAGGGTTCCAATTTTCAATATTAATGCCGGAAAAGTGTATGGATGTTATGCATCGTTGGAAGGTGCGTTGGAGTTCCTTTAAGGCTGCTTCAGACTCCTGTGCTTTAGATTGTATATTGAAGAGAGTTTCCATGTGGCTGTTCATCTGCAATCGCTTGTTTTCGGTGAGTGGGAGTTTCGAAACAATAGAATGTGCTTCGCTACTAGCTTTTGAATTTAGAATACCAATTTGTAATTTAGGAACCAACTTGAATCCGTGAAAATATACGGTCACACTGCAGTGTTTGGAGAAGGTTTTACGAGTCTGGATAACAATTTTTAAGAAATCTTTTGACTAAATATATTTTATCGTGGGCCAATTATTAATTAATAATTATTTTACGGATATGTATTAATAATTGTATTACGGATATATCTTAATAATTATATTACGGACGTAAAGTTTGTATGTTTGTTTGTAAGGAGCATTTATTGTGTGCCCTTGACCTGGCCCACTGTGCGCTGGAGAAAACGTGTATATATTAGGTATTGTGAATAGGGGAAAAATATGTGCGTTAATTTTGAAGACTTCTCTTATGTATGATTTTTCTGTGCGTTTGCTTATCAACTTGCACAACTTCATTGCAGACGTTTTGCTGAAGTAAATTTGCGGATATTAGGATTTCTTTTTAGTTTGTAAAATAATTAAGTCGTAATTGTAGGTAGAGAAAAGCAGTTGAAGCGGACTGTATTACAAGTAGTGGTAGAAGTGGGCTGTATTATATGTATTTTTGTAAATATATACCAGCTGCGTGAACATAGAAAAAATGAAAAACGGGACCGCCACATTCTATAAGGGGACGGCGCAAGCGCAGATTGGGGCAGTCACCCAACGTACGCAGGCGCGAATCAACATAGGCTAGTCAACCATGATACGCAATCACAAGCGCGAGACAGAAGTAGCAAAAACAGAAGTACAAGTGCAAGGGATCAGTCGAGAGCGTGGTCGTGAGAGAATTTTTAGAGTCGTGTGCTTAAACACCCAAATCAAGATACCAGACTATAGACGCTGATGCTTTAAGGCTAAGACTACAACGGCAAACTCTAAAAATCACACAGATATTGAATAAGAGGAACAGCAGAGTCCTTGGGGAGTCCGGTGTCTGGCGATACGGTGGACTAGCGATAAGGGTGAATTTTTATATCGACCTGCTAGACCACTTGTGTCGCTGCCGAGAACCAAACCGACCTTCGGGGGTCTAACGATACAGGTAATCTTCTCGGGAAGGTTGCGCAAAATCCTGAGTTAATCAAGCCTTGTCTTCCGTCCGTTCCATTCATACTCTTACAGGGCCTGAAGAACGCAGCGGAGAATGACAATCCAGAGAAAGCGATCCCATGCTATCGGGCTTCCTCGCCCATCAAGTCGTAAAGCAGTGAATAAGTGACACGCGATTTGGGGCCATCTCTCAGAAAAAATCGAAATATAGTTTTTTTTTGGGGTGGAGGATCGGGTTGTTATTCTTTAATGCTTATTTTGATGAAATATTCACAAATCAGTTGACTAACGCAATATCTTTTACTAAGAAATTTTTGTAATGTTACATTTAAAATCAAACTTTGCCAGCCGAATAGTTTTAGTAAACTTGAAAGTTGAAATAGCGTCAAGGACTTGGAGAATGGGGCTTTCACGTGGCGGTAGATGAGGAGAGCAAGGAATACATAGCTTTTATAACCAAATCAGGACTCTTCGAATTTAACAGAACCCCATTTGGATTTTGCAATTCGCCTGCAGTTTTTACTCGCTACGAAAACTATGTGTTTCATGAGTTGAGGACAATGATATCCTCGATTCACACATGGGCGATATAATTATTCACGCTTTCGATACCTTAAAACGTCACCGCAGTGTAATGTCTTCTGGGATTGACGGGATTTTTCAGTCAATTTGTTTTGAATTATTAACTGATCTTCTTTGGAAAGGATTTCTATTTCGAATGCCAACCAGCTTTAAATGAGGAAGAGAGGCCAAATCGAAAATACACACGGATGCATCAAAAGACGGATTTGCGGCTTATGATGGGAGACTGTACCCTGTCCAATATTGGTGTAAAAAACATCCGAAGCAGAGACTCGCCAACACTTTTACATCTTGGGAGCAAAAGCCGTATATCTCGCCATCAAGAGGTTCAGACTCTATTTGCTGCGAACGCCCTGCAAGTTGGTCCCAGGTTGCATTGCATTTAAACAAATTCTAAAGAAGTCGGATGTACCAAGCGCAGTAAATTTAAAGTCGAGCATCGACCTGGGGAGCGATGGAAACACGTTGACTGCCTTAGTCGTTACCCCAACTTAGTATTGCTTATATCTTTGGGGAATTTAGCGCGCATTAAAAATGGTCAAGGTCAATGGTCTCCAAAAAACTGCACACGCTGTATCCCTCATCTCGAGCAAAAAGTTCAACATATTGTCAACAACTGCGTAAATCATGAAAATTATTTTCAATAAGAAAGTTGGCAAGACGGAAGGACTACATCGACAAGGGGGATCAACCACTACTTACGCTGCACGTAGACTGTTTGGGTTCCATACACGCCATACATACAAGTCAAAGGATACGGTCGATACGAAGCTGATAAGATGTAACACCACAACCAGCTGAAATTATATGAAGTTGTGGCGCTATGTCGAGGACAACGAAGATGCTTGGTCAACTGGGACAGATAAGTAATCAGCCGAACGTAAGATTGGTTAGTAGTTTAAGAGTTACCTTATACACAACAAAAGAAAGCATTATACCTAACAGCAGAAAATACCAGCAGAAGCAGTGAAATGGCCAGAAAAGAAGGTGTGAGGAAGACATGGAAGGAGGTCAAGATAATGGCATAAAAAAAGAAGTGAAACGATGAGAAAAAGTTGCAGCAGTATCTGACTTATGTATTATAATTTAAGTTTAATCCAGATGAGACGATTTCCTTGACTCGGTTTTCCAATAAGTATATATTTAGTTTTCTGGTTCCATTTCGGTGATCTTTTGATAACCTCTTTAAGAAATTAAATAATATACCGGCTATTATCTTTCGCTCCAAACTCAGATTTGCGCACGGTTCCCATAGATAGGTGTAAAATAGTTCTAACAAGTTAATGGTTCTCAGTTGTTGGAATATTTTCAAAACATCTTAGAAACCGACAAACCTGATAAGTGAAGCCCATGTGTTAGTAACTAAGTATATTTTTCAAATGGGGATAATAAGATAGCGCCCTCTTGGAGGATTCATCTGGCATAGATAGCTGAATTTAAATATTAAATAAAGGCATTTATATTTTCCTCATTTCAGAAAAAGAATTAAAATATATTGCCATCCGAAAAATGTTTACCGTAAAATAACAGCGTCTTTTTATTGCTCATCTTGGTAGAGCTGTTTAGACTTGGTAATAGCTGTTTATAGTTGATAACTAATTGTTAATTTATTAAGTTCCATATGTTTTCTAGTTGTTCAATAGCTATTTTCTAAGCGCTTACTAACTGTTTAAAAAATGTTTGGAAGCTGCTTTTTATAAGCAATTTGGGAAATTTGCAAACACATGGTGTCGCGGGTCGAATTTGAGCCCGATAGTTAAGTCAGTATTTAGTCGATAGGAATTGGTATTGTGCCCTGATGGAGCAATCGGGCACACTAGAAAGCTCGAAAATGGCGCACTCGTTCAATTGTTGAAAGTCATGGAGTGTGGAAGGTTATACTGCGGTAAGAAACTGTTATATTTTAAGCCATTGTAATTGAATTTGTAATCTCCCACAGAATAAAATATATACTATGCCATACAGTCCTACATTCAAGCGTTGCCCTTGTTTGTTGTGGATCGGGTCCGTGTATATTGTAGGCAACTCCCATTCTTGTTTCGACAGTGGTCTTTTATTCGCAGTCAGGCGGACTGCCGCGGATCCTAACCTACAGTCAGGCGTACTGTGTTGAGGTAGGACTGACTTGGCGACTTGCGCTTATGGCTTTGGCACTTGGCGGTCATTAGCTAGAGAGTTGCTGGAACGCGCTTGTGCGTGTACATAGAAGACCCGACCGAGTGATCTTGGAGTGCAGTCACAGCGGACTGCACTGGATCGCACATTGGCGTTGGACACCGCTTGGAGCGGATTAATTCGATCACCCGGAGAGTTCCATCGGACCCCAGGCGTGGGTCGCATTTGGCGCAGGCAGCGCAGGTCATATTTGGACGCAACTGGCGTCACTGGATACGTGGTGAAATAAGTGCCTGGAGGAAGATGATGCATCATTCCCCCAGAAGGAGTCCTCGTCTGAACGATGGACAGGAAAACGTGAGTGCGACGGCGCAGACAGATACCAGCGCTTTGGTCCCGCAACAGAGTGCAGGTACGTCGCAAGATGGCGGCCGAGGCAGTGGAGCCCCGACGCCATCCAGCCAGTCGGCAAGTATAGGTGCCACCAAAATGGGCTCTGGGCAATCGCAGAGCAGGAAACCCAAGGTGGCCGACCTCTTGGAGAGGATCGCCGAGCTGGAGAAGGATTTGGAGCGCGCTCGCGGCGCAAATACGGAGCGCGCTGATCCCGCTATATCGAGTGCCGTTAGTGCGAGCCAGCCGCCATTTGCAACCGGCTCGTTCGTACCTAACCCAACAAGTGTGGCATCAGTGACACCGCCATCTTGGAGCGGATCTCAAACGGTACCGTGTACAGTTACAGAGAACTGCACGACGAGAAGCAGCTACGCGTCGCCACACTGCGCTACCGGTACTACGGCTTCAGCGCATGGTTCCGAGCCATATAGCGAAGTGGCTGGCGGAACATTAGGAGGAGTGCCGTCTCTCGGAGTCGGTGCATGGACGACGGCCCTTGGAGGAAATGGAAGCTGGGCACCACGAAAGCTTCCCGAGCTGCCTACGTTCGGAGCAAAGCCAGAGGATTGGCTCATCTTCTACTGCGCGTTTACGAAGACGACGCGGGTACGCCCGCTGTACGGATCTGGAGAATAATCAGAGGTTACTAAAGGCTTTAAAGGATGAAGCGCGTGAGACAGTGAAGTCGCTATTGATTCACCCAAGCAATGTGAATGCAGTAGTGGAGCAGCTGCGTTTTAGATATGGCCGACCGGAGCAGCTTATACGCAGTCAGCTCAACAGCATCCGAGATGTGCCTTCAATATCGGAGCACAGTCTGGGAAAGCTTGTCACATATGCCACGCATGTGAGTAACCTAACGGCCTTTTTGCGGTCAGCGAAGGCAGAGCAGCATTTGGGGAACCCTACCCTGATGGAAGACCTTGTGGCCAAACTCCCAACAAGCAAACGAGTGGAATGGGCAAGGCATGCTGTTACAATCAAGCCCTTTCCAACTATTGTGGATTTTAGTTCGTGGCTGACGGACTATGCAAACGTGGTCTGCGTGGTAGCAGATATGGATGGATCTGGAAAGGAGCCGAGGCGTCGAGTGCTTCATGCTAGCATCGACCGGGATCAGGAAGAGCAACAGGAAAGTTCCCAAAGAAGTTGCCCAATTTGTGGAAGGCAACATGCAGTCTTGGACTGGCAACGGTTTATTGGAGCTGCGCCTACAGAGAGGTGGAGGCTCGCCAGAAGACACCGACTATGTTTTATGTGTCTGAGGATCGGGCACATGACGGGATCCTGCACTGCGACAGGAGAGTGCCCTGTTAATGGATGCTGGAGGAAGCATCATCGACTTCTGCACGGAGCAGACAACGGCTTCAGGAGACCGCCACAGAGAGGCGGCAATTGGAAAAGCATCGAGGCAAGGCGTACGAGTGGATGAAGGAACATTGTCATCAGCGGATGCTCAACCGACGCCGGAAACGAATTTATGCTGTGTCGACGAGGACAGAGAACGACTACTGTTCCGTGTACTGCCGGTGACGCTATACGGAGGTGGGAAGCAGGTGGATACATACGCCCTGCTGGATGAAGGTTCTTCGGTGACGATGGTCGACGAGCTGCTTGGAGAGCTAGGCGTACAAGGAGTACGTCGTCAGCTGAATATACAATGGTTTGGAGGTAGAGCCACCAGGGAGCCTACTAGCGTAATACGTCTGCAAATTAGTGGAGCAGGCAAGACATTTACTGAGAAACGTGTATGCCGTTTCAAATTTGAGTTTGCCGATGCAGAGCTTGCGTCGACAAGATGTGAGAAGCGTATACAAGGACGCTCGACTTCCGATGAAGCCCTATGAGAACGCAGTACCGAAGCTGCTGATTGGACTGGATCATGGCCATTTAGGATTGCCATTGAGGACAAGACGGTTTGCCAAAGAAGGACCGTATGCGGCCGCAACCGAACTAGGATGGGTTGTTTTTGGGCCTATAGGAGGACGACGAGATACGCAATCACCGAGGTCATGTCTGCTAGCCACGTCGGTGGAGGATAACGTGGAACGGATAGTCGAGAACTACTTCGAGATCGAGAACTTTGGTGTGAAGGCGGCGCCAGTGGCAGCCAGCGACGACGTGAGGGCCCAGCAGATTTTGGATGATACTACGGTGAGAGTTGGCCGTCGCTACCAGACGGGATTATTATGGAAAACGGATCACATTGTGCTGCCAAGTAGCTACGAGATGGCGTACAATCGGCTGATCAATATTGAAAAGAAAATGAAGCGAGACGGGCAGTTTGCCGAGGAATATTCCCGGATTATGAAGGATTACGTATCCAAAGGCTACGCAAAGCGTTTGGAACGACCGGATATCGCTAAGGAGAGCGACAGGATTTGGTACTTGCCACATTTTGGAGTGGAGAATCCCAACAAGCCGGGAAAGATACGACTGGTACTCGATGCAGCGGCACGAGTTGGAGACGTGTCGTTGAATTCAGCGCTGAGCAAAGGTCCGCAACACTACAAGCCCTTGGCATCTATTCTCTTCCACTTCAGAGAAGGCGCAGTCGGAGTTTGCAGCAACATCAAGGAGATGTTTCATCAGGTGCTGATCCGACCCGAGGATAGGTGTGCGCAACGATTTCTGTGGAGAGATGGGGATGACCAGCGGGATGCCGACGTGTATGAAATGCGCGTGATGACATTTGGAGCAGCATGTTCACCGAGTGCTGCACATCATGTGAAGACCGTGAATGCCAAGCGATTCATGGATTCGGATCCCAGAGCAGTCAAGGCCATCGTCGACTACCACTACGTGGACGACTATGTGGATAGTTTCGCCACTGAGAGAGAAGCTATTGGAGTAGCTACCAGAGTGAAGGAGATACATGCACAAGGCGGATTTGAGCTGTGCAAGTTTTCGTCGAGTTCCCCTGCTGTGGAGAGGATGCTCGGACCAAGTGAACACGCCCAGAGTATTGGATGGGGTGAAGCCGAGCAGAAGATTTTGGGAATGAGGTGGCAGCCAGCCACAGACGACTTCAGATTTCGAGTGCAGTACCATCAATATCGATTTAGCGTCGCTTGTGAACAGATGTGTTTACTTTTGTGCTCTGAGTTTTTGTCTTTTTCGGTGATTTTTTGCGAGTTTCTTGTGTTTGTTTTTTAACAAAGCTTAGCCTAATAGTTTGTGTTAGTGTTTTTGACTTGATCCCCCTTTAAACGGGTATGTGGTTATAGATATTTTAACATTTCTATTAGATTTGTTTAATCTCCTAGCTTTGTTAGTGTAATTTTACACTCACTAATCTTGCTAATACTCTTTTATTCCCACTCTCTCTCCCGCTCTATATTACAACTGTAATTTAAACTCTCTTGGAACCTGCCGATTTTCTGGTAGATTTTTGGAGTGCTTTTCTCTTATTCTCTCTCTCTTGCTTGCTTTACATTGTAACTGTTTGTGCGTAAAGTTGTCAGTGTCCCACAAGCAACGCTCAGTCGAAGATTTATTCTCTCGTGCTCTCTTACATTTTAACTAAAACGCGATCTCGCGCTCTTATTTTTTTTCGTGTTTTGTGCCTTTGTGGTTTTGGAATTTGATCCCAGTGCCAAATTTACTTAAGGTATTTTTCATATTTTATTTTATTTTTATTTCATCTCCTAAAATGGCTCTTGTCTGCTGTAAGAAAAATTGTACTCTTTCGGCTTCGACTAAAGACCCTTTTATTTTCTGCTGGCTCTGCGAATCGATGATGCACGTTAAATGCGCAGGATTTACTGGCAGAGTCAAAGACTTCATTGATCTGAATTCTGGTCTCATGTGGTCATGTGGATCCTGCAAGGAAATGGTTGTTGAGATGAGCGGCTTTATGAAGCAGACTCGAGACAGCCTTTTGAATCTCTCAGGTGCTTTTAAACAGCTCAATGAGGGGTTCAATTCTGTTTGTGCCCAATTTAATAATAAAAAATTACTAACTGAGTCGCCTAAACGCAAAAAAGCCAGCTTAGCGGCAGTTAACACGGTCACGGTATCCTCCCCTAATCCGAACTTGGTAGCTGCAGCAGTTTCTGTCGACACTGGGGTAAGGGAACCAACTGCGCCTAGGGATACAGCTAATTCAGGTGGAGTCACTGTTTCTCGAAGTCTGGTGGTAAAAAAATCTTCAGTGCCGGCTACGGTGCCGACCGTACCTATAGGTACAGTAGGAACCGATTCTGGCTCTCAGCTTAGTGTGGTTCAATCTGCTGCTGGGGGACGTAAGAAACTGTCAGTTGTTCCTCATAGGAAGCAATTATTTGTTTCTAGGTTCACCCCAGATACTACATCTGAGGATGTTTTGGAATTTATACGTGAAAAATTCCCATCCGAGAATATTTCAGTTGAACAATTTCGATTTTCATACGCTCTTAGTATATCCTCTTTTAAAATATTTGCACCGCCTGATGTGTTTAAGGTACTACTTTCTGAAAGCTTTTGGCTTAATGATGATTTAGTAATAAAAGAATTTGTTCCCAATAAACCGAGAACAAATAACAGACCCTCCACTGCGCCAAAAAACTAAAAAGTTTATTTTTGGCTTATCAAAATGTTAGGGGACTAAATATGAAGCTACCCAAGCTTTATGTTGACTCCTCTGCATTTACTGCAGATATTTTGGCTTTTACGGAAACTTGGCTGAAACCAGAGATATCTGACTCTGAAGTTCTGTCAAATAACTTTAATGCCTATAGGACCGATCGCTCCTCACGTAGGGGAGGCGGTGTGCTGATTGCCGTTACCACTAGCCTCACATCTGAAAAAATTTACTTTCATACCCATAACGAAATTGAATTCGTTAGTGTGAAAGTTTCCTTGCAATCCGTATCTATTTTTGTAACATGTTCCTATATTCCACCTGGCTCTGATTTAATAATTTATGAGCACCATCTGTCTGCCATAAAATCTGTTCTATCCCTTCTTTCTAACAGAGACCTTTTGATTGTTTTGGGTGACTTTAATCTCCCTGATATCTCTTGGTCTTCTCCTACTGACTCACTTGTCGCTATACCTCTATCCGCCCATGATTTTGTAGATGGTCTTCTAGAATTATCGTTACAGCAAGTAAGCTTTATACGGAATTCATTAAATAGACAACTAGATCTCGTGTTTGTTTCAGACCCGTCTGAAGTCACGGTATCTAGAATTGACGCTCTTGTTGTACCTGAAGACCGATATCATCCAACAATGGAATTGACAATCTGCCTCCCATGCGTTGATACCCTCTCTCCTTTAGTTCCTCAAACTAAAATGAGATGTTTTCGAAAATGTGACTATAAAAAACTTAACGATATGATTTCTCAATATAATTGGACAGACTTGTACAATTGTATGGATATTGAAAGTGCCACTGAACTATTCTATATAGTGTTAAATACTTTTTTTAATGAATGCGTTCCTGATAGGCTTCCTTCAAAGCTAAACAGGCCTCCTTGGTTTACCAATGCGCTTCAAAGACTTAAAAACCTTAAAACAAACACCTATAAAAAGTATAAAAAATCGGGTAAGCCATCTGATTTTTCGAAATATGTGGTGGCTCGATCGGACTTTAATGTTCTCAATAGTCATTGCTATTCTATGTATTTAAGTCGATGTAAATTCGAATTTTCAAATGATCCGAAGCAGTTTTATAACTTTGTTAATGCCAAGCGTAAGTCGTCGGCATTGCCTTCATCTGTACGTTTTAGCTCAATGGAGGCATCGACGGATTCTGAAATTGCTGATTTATTTGCCGAGTTTTTCCAAACTACTTATAGTTCGGTTGCTTGGTCAAATTCTAACTACCCTAATCCCTTAAATAGGGCAAACTGTATTTTTACCCCTGAAATTACGGAAAGTTCTCTCATAAGAGACTTAGCAACAACAACGCCAACTTATTCTCCCGGTCCAGATGGACTCCCCGGGTGTGTGCTTAAGTTTTGTGCGTCAACCATATGTAAACCGATTCTTAAACTATTTAATTTGTCTTTTTCATCATCAGTTTTTCCTACTATCTGGAAGGACTCTTTTATCATTCCACTTCACAAAAAGGGTGCGAAGGCGGATGCCCAGAATTATAGAGGTATTTCCAAATTGTCGGCAATTCCTAAAGCATTTGAACGTATTATTACTTCTCATTTGCAACATTTATGTTCCTCGCTAATATCACCGTGTCAGCATGGTTTTGTTAAGCGAAGATCGACCACCACCAACCTTCTTGAATTGTCATCTATTGTAATAAATGGATTTAAGAAAAAAATGCAGACTGACGTTATATATACAGATTTTAGTAAGGCCTTTGACTCTGTCAACCACTCTCTTCTATTATTCAAATTAAATCAGCTTGGGTTTCCATGTAAGCTATTAACTTGGATTTCAAGTTATTTGAATGGTAGGACTCAGAGGGTTATATTCAAGAACGCTGTTTCAAAATTGATCTACGTGACATCTGGAGTGCCTCAGGGTAGTCATTTGGGTCCTTTGCTGTTTACTTTGTTTATTAACGATCTTCCCTCTACCATAAAACATTCTCGTGTACTAATGTATGCTGATGACGTTAAGCTTTGTTTGTCATATAACGATATAGCGTCGGGTTCCAACTTACAGTCAGATATTGATTGTTTTCAGGGATGGTGTGAGTATAACCTTTTAAATTTGAACTGCCTTAAATGCAACGTTATGACTTTTTATAGGGGTACTCCTACTTTTGTTAGTTACTCTCTTCAAAATACGTCACTCGATCGTATATATTCCGTTAATGACTTAGGCGTTCTTCTGGACCCAAAACTTAAATTTGACTGCCACATAATGTCCACTGTCAACAAGGCCATGAGTGTTCTTGGGTTTATAAAGCGTTGGTCAAAAGAATTTGATGACCCTTATACAACCAAATTATTATTTACCTCCCTTGTCCGTCCTATTTTGGAATATTGTTCTTCGGTTTGGAGTCCACAATATCAAGTGCACATTGACCGTATTGAGTCGGTACAAAAAAAATTTCTTCTTTTTGCCCTTCGTAGTTTGAACTGGGATCAAAACGTAAGGCTACCTTCCTATCAGAGTAGATTACTATTGCTTAATTTACCTACACTTGTAAATCGTAGAACAATGCTTGGTACTATTTTTATGCAAAATCTTATTAGAGGTGATATTGATTCTGTAGAACTTGTAAACCGCCTAACTTTCAATGTCCCTGCTAGACTAACACGAAATTATTATCCCCTAAATTTGCCACGATGTACATCAAATTTTTGTCTGCACGAGCCCTTTCGCGTTCTATGTAATAATTATAACAATCTTTACCATTTAATTTGCACATCATCTTCTATCCCGGTATTAAAAACTAATATTTTAACTCATTTGCTTCATTCTTAGTTGCTTCTTTTATTTTCATTTGTGTCCCGTCTCTATTTGTTTTTTGTATCTTCCTCGCGAAATCGCATTTTTGCCCAAATTTATAGAAGGGCCCCGCGCGTAACAAGCACGTGCTTGGTGTCGTTGGGCCACTTGTTTGTACTGCTCGTAGTGCATCAACGTCCATCATATAAAGTGGCACCCATCGTATTGGATGGGACTAGGATTCCCACAAAGCGGGAATTCCTGAGCATGGTTATGTCAACGTTCGATCCCTTGGGATTTCTTTGTTGCCTGATGGTAACAGCGAAGCTATTATTGCGAGAAGTCTGGAGAAGGAAGATCCCATGGGACGATCCACTACCGGATGAGATGTACAATGCCTTTATGGATTGGCGTAAGGAGATGGAGAAAGTGGATCAGTTCCGGAGCCCACGTCACTATTTTGGACGTGGGCAAGTGAAGGCTACTGAGATGCACGTCTTCGTGGATGCGAGCCAGTCAGCATTCGCGGCAGTGATCTACTGGAGGATCACCTATGAGGGCGACGACGTGCAAGTGAGTCTTGTGTGCGCAAAAATGAAGTGCGCGCCTATGCGAACGACGATTCCACGGCTGGAGCTGCAGGCAGCAGTTCTTGGTACAATACTGATGGACACCGTCAGGCAGGACCACGGTGTGGCCATCAGTGACATTGTATTATGGAGCGACTCAAAGACAGTGCTGCGATGGATTGGCAGTACACACAGGCGCTACAAGCAGTTCGTCAGGAACAGAGTAGCGGAAATTTTGGAGTCAACGAAGGTGGCCCAATGGAGATGGCTACCGTCCGCCGACAATGTGGCGGATGATGCGACCAGGTCGCGATGTAGCGTGGACTTGAGGGAGGAGTCACGCTGGCTAAATGGACCGGCATTCCTGAGGAGACCACCGGCGAGCTGGCCAGGATCTGCACCCAGCGACGAGGCGGATGCAGATGATCATGAAGAAATGCCGAGTGAGTTTGTGCTCATTGGAGCAAGTGAGACCTTTATACCGTTTCAGAGATTCTCAAGCTACAGGCGATTGTTGAGGACTGCAGCCTGGGTCCTAAGGTTCACGCTTGAGAACTATGGCCTCACAGCAGCGGAGTGTGAGGACGCTGAGAATCTGCTGATTCGGAAGGCGCAACATGAGGCGTTTCCCGACGAGATGCGGGCCGCTGAGAATAAACTGGAAGTCGCTAGACGGAGCGACATATGTGGACTGGCGCCATACCTAGATGGCAACGGAGTCTTGCGAGCTTACGGCAGGATTGATGCGGCGCTGTGTATACCCTACAGCCCAAAGAGGCCAGTGATTCTTTCTCACCGGCACAGCCTAACAGAGATGGTTGTGCGCGATGCCCATGTGAGGATGAAGCATCAGAACGTGGATGCTACGATCGCGGAGATCCGGACCAAGTTTTGGATAACGAAACTGAGACCAGTTCTACAGGGAGTGATTTCTGGATGCAGCCAGTGCAAGCTGCAGAGAGCGCGACCGATGCCGCCGATTATGGGACCCCTGCCGGAGGATCGTCTGGAGGCCAATGGTTGGCCGTTCAAGAGTACAGGTCTTGACTATTTTGGACCACTGCTGGTAACCGTTGCTCGGCACCAGGAGAAGCGGTGGGTGGCGTTGTTTACGTGCCTGACGACCAGAGCGATACACTTGGAGCTGGCACATGACCTGTCAACGGATTCCTGCATAATCGTGATCAGGAATTTTGTCTGCCGTCGAGGGCCAGCGACAACGGCAAGAACTTCGTGGGAGCTGATAGAGAGGCCAAGATGTTTGCTGAGGTATTTGAACCCAAGAGGATCCAGATGGAGCTGTCGAGCAAAGGGATTGGCTGGATCTTCAATTGCCCAGCGAACCCGTCAGAAGGCGGAGTTCGGGAACGAATGGTGCAGTGTGTGAAGAGGGTGCTGCGCCACACAGTGAAGGAAGTGGCGCCGAGGGAGCACGTCTTGGAGAGTTTCCTGATAGAGGCGGAGAACATTGTAAATTCTCGTCCGCTTATCCATTTGCCAGTGAGTGCAGACCAGGAAGCCCCTCTTACGCCGAACGACCTGCTCAAGGGAGCAGCTTGCCCGCCGGATACCCCCGGCCTGGATGGAGGCCTTGTTAAGGAAGGCGCCACAAGGAAGCTGTGGCGCATAGCAAGGATGTTGAGGGACCGATTCTGGAAGAGGTGGGTCTTGGAGTACCTGCCCACATTGACGCGGCGAGAGAAGTGGTGCCGCAGAGAGGTGCCGATTCGTCGAGGAGACATCGTCTTCGAGATTGGCGGAGAGGCATCGTCGAGGAGGCCTTTGCTGGAGTCGATGGAGAGATTAGGCGAGCCAGAGTGCGGATCATGGATGGAGATCGGACTCGGATGATGCGCCCCGCTTCAAAGTTGGCGGTTTTGGATTTAAGTGAAGATGTCCTTCACGGAGGTGGGGATGTCGCGGGTCGAATTTGAGCCCGATAGTTAAGTCAGTATTTAGTCGATAGGAATTGGTATTGTGCCCTGATGGAGCAATCGGGCACACTAGAAAGCCCGAAAATGGCGCACTCGTTCAATTGTTGAAAGTCATGGAGTGTGGGAGGTTATACTGCGGTAAGAATCTGTTATATTTTAAGCCATTGTAATTGAATTTGTAATCTCCCACAGAATAAAATATATACTATGCCATACAGTCCTACATTCAAGCGTTGCCCTTGTTTGTTGTGGATCGGGTCCGTGTATATTGTAGGCAACTCCCATTCTTGTTTCGACACATGGGTCTCTCAAAAAACTGGTTTTCTTGTTGTTCCGGTCACAAAAGGAGGGGATACACACGAGACCAAACTTCAGACCAACCCTGAAGAACATTTCCGAGCTGTATCCAAATACCTACTAAACTACTACATGTAACAGCTTAAACGGAGCAAGGGCTTGCAAGTGGTACTCAAAGAAATCGAGCCAGACGTAACCCCCAAGGAAGTTATCGAAGTTCTCAAAGAAAACGGGTATTCTGCTAAAGTCGAGCTGGAGCCAGACAGCAGTCTTGAAGAAAAGTAAAGTGCACTCCATTTATAACCTGCAATACTTATTGCACCGAAGAATGCACCCAGTGCAATGCCCAAATTTTCAGGAGAACAGTCTGTGCAGTTTGTGGGGACTTCTATAATTCAGCAAACTGCCCTGCCAACAAGGAAGACCCCAAAAATAAGAAATGCGTAAGCTGCCAAGAAAACCACACGGCAAACTACAGGGGCTGTCGGGTCTATAAAGAGATGAAGGACCGCAAGCGGCGAGTGACAGCAACGCGCTGTCAGTATACCCAAAATGGAAATGGACGGAAGTATTTTTCAGCACGGCTGCAAGATCCTCACTTAGTCAATTAAATACCCAAAAGGGCTTCTCATCCGGCCCTTGATCAGGGACGGAAAACCCACTCCAGTCTAATATAGAAAACCTTCAGCAGATCCAAGTACAGTCACAAAGCACTCTGGTAGCTATGACGGTCACCATGCAACAAACTATGATGGAATTCATGTCATTCATGAAAACGACCATGCAAACACTGGTTCAAAACCAGAACGTGGTGTTACAGCTGCTTTAAGCTAAGCAGTCCAAATAATCGATATCAAATTTTCGAATATCAATGTGGAACGCCAATGACGTTTCACGGCACAAACTTGAAGTAACAGTTCCTGAATAAAAATCATATCGACATTATGCTACTGGAGCATAACCATAAAACCGAGCAACAAATTAGACTATGTTTCCCCAGACAGCCCCACATACTGGCTAGCAGACCACAAGTAGATTTTGCGGTGACATAAAACATTCCAGGCAATATAATAAGCGGTTAAGCGCTTTCGGACCTCTCATAAGACCATTCGCGAGTGCTAATAACCTTCTTCAAAGTCAAGATACTACAGACTACATGCTCTTGAAGATGTACTCGTAGCAGCAGCCACTATCTCAACAGCTTCTGTGACGTGCTTGGCAAACCAACAGATCGCTATCATCGAAACAACGTCTTAAGGAAGCCACTTGCACACTAAACCGAGCCCTGAAGCAAGACGCAGAAAATGCACAACTGCGGTACATTGAAAAACTTTCACCAACCAGTACAAAGCATCCTCTGTGGAGGGCTCACCAAAATCTGAGCTCTCCAATCGAAATCCGCAGTCACGATGATAGAGCCGGAACTTTTGCTTCACATCTCCGAAGCGTCTTTCAGCCGAACCCTGCCACTAGTCCATTTGTCTTAACACAAATCGGATCTGAAACTATTTTCCTACCAACATTGCTTAAGCCAAAGGAGATCGCAAAAGTCATCGGGGAACTGAAACCGAAAAAGGCCCCGGGAGGTATCCTTACAACGCCAAAAATTATAATTGAACTACCAAACTCTGCTATTGAGGTAATTTTGTAAGCTCTTCAATGGGATCATAAGTGACGGCTTCTATCCGAGAAATTTGAAAAAATCTCTTATCATAATATTACCGAAGCCCGGAAAAGACCACACAATTCCGTCATCCTACAGACCAATAAGTTTGATATCGTGTCTGTCTAAGTTATTTGAAAAATGCCTTCTAGCACGCATAATACCATATCTAGGTGCACACAAAGTTGTCCCGGCTTATCAATTTGGCTTCTAATAAAACTATG
The DNA here is from genome assembly GCF_014743375.2 of Drosophila subpulchrella. Classification (NCBI taxonomy): domain Eukaryota; kingdom Metazoa; phylum Arthropoda; class Insecta; order Diptera; family Drosophilidae; genus Drosophila; species Drosophila subpulchrella. The sequence goes on along the minus strand of NW_023665711.1, from coordinate 400,579 downwards.
GAACAATCGAACAAACTAACAGAATAACATTAGAAATACGCACAGCCTTTGAGCATATTCCTCGAGGTATCTCAAGCAATCGATTGAGTATGGCTCGATGGCCTCATGCATAAAATTAAAACACACTTGCCTGATTACACTCACAAGCTACTTGAGTTGTATCCATTCAACAGAGTCTTCGCAGTAAGGTGCAACACAACAACACTCGAAGCTGGAGTCCCGCAGAGAAGCGTACTAGGGCCTACTTTGTTTGTCCTATACACAGCGGATATTCCTACAAAGGAGCAGCTAACAACATCTACGTTCGCTGACGATACTGTAATCCTTGGTCGTTTGAGGTGCCCAGGCCGAGCAACAACACAGCTAGCCAATCACCTCATCGTATTTGAGAGGTGGCTATCTGACTGGCGTATTAAAATAAATGAACAAAAATGTAAACTTAAACGTTTACTTACAACAGGCAAACATGCCCTTCACTATCATTGAATAGTACGAAGATTCCCCAAGTCCACGAAGTCCGTGGTATATTCGCAACCCAAACATCCACAGGTCCTCGGCATTCTTGCTGTAAAAGATGAAATAGACAAACAAAAAGGGACCTACAATGTAAGTCTCTCTGCGCACCCAAATCGTATCGCAAGAGACTTGACTAGGGTTTCCTTTAACTCAATACCAGTCATATGACTGCTAATTAGGTTATTACTATAAGATTTGATTCACTTATTGTTAGTATCCAAAGGTAGAAGATTCAATAAATAAATAGCAAACTATAAAACAAGGCGCAAAAGTCAATGTAATAGGAAAAATTCTTGGAGTGTTATCTTTGGAAAATGAAACTAGCTTAACATACTCAAAACTAATTCAAAGTGTTATCCAAAAATTTCTCACCATAATTTAAAACCGTCTTGTCATAGGGAAATTTTTCCACCACAGTAAATCGCAAATTTAATTTGGCAAAAAGTTATATATTAATTTTAGAATGCCTTTTCGAATGCATTTTCAAAATCTAGTAAAATGATCGATACGTGGCATTTTTCAGAGAGGGCTCTGCTGACCAAAGCGTCTACAACCAGTAGACAGCCTATAAACGATTTTCCTTTCCTAAGCCAAGTTGGTGGCTATTAAGGTATTAGTTTTTTGTAACAAACATAGTAGCATATAAATTATTGAATCTTATACTTTAGATGTACAGGGATATCGCGATATGGGGCGATAGGATTCGATTAATGTTTTGTCCTTTCTGGGCTGGAGAGTTGGTATTATTGTGATAACTTTGTTCGATTGGAGTATATTTCATTTAAAAATTAAGGTCTTTTATTAAAAAGGTCTATTCTTCTGTTTTTTTAGGCGTTTTTTGTCCCCTCTCGGCTATTTAAGGCTGCAAAAAATTATATAAAATTTATGTTATGTTCCATGAATTCTGCTGCTTTGTGCGGTAAATCATCTTGTCTGTTGTTTAATGTACTGTTTTTAACTTAAAGGGAAAGTGTAGTGTGTGTGTGTAGTGTAGTGTATATTACTGCCATACGAGCGTGAGGACCAATGCTTAATAAATGCATTGGCTATATTATCCTGATTTTGATTTGATTTATAGTCTTATGCCTTATGCAAGCGACAAAAAGTGAAAATTTTATTGCAGATAGTTTAACACTTAGTATCTGGGTTGATTCTGGATGTTTCATTATGTATTCTTTATTTCTTACTTGTTCTAATTTCCTTTCTGCATAGCGCGTTAATTTGTTCGAAGCTCAGTAGATTTTCATTGTTCATATTTCTGTAGACTGTTCTCCAAGCTGTGTTTTTTTCGTTTTAAGGATTTTAACTTTCCACCACCAAGGTACGATGTGGTGCTGTTTAGGAGCTTCAATTTGGGGGATGCCTTTGGATAGACTCTATAAAATTATTTTATTTATATCACTAGCTTCTAAGTTAATGTTAAAAGAGTGGTAAATTTTTTGTGAGTGTTTTATATTTGTCCGATTCTACTAAGTTTGTGATCTGTGTAGGTATCTATTTTAATTTTGTAAGGGGAACATTTGCATAAAAATGGGGAAGTAGTGACTTCCTTGCAGTGTGTCGTTACTTTTAAATTTAGGGTGAATTTTATGATCAGGAGATCTGGGGGTTAAGTCAATGTGTGGGTTTGCCATTGTTTAGTATAATATAGTTGATGTTGTGTATGAATTTCCCATTTTTATTATTTTTTTTTGTGTCCCCACATACTATTTCAACTGTTGAATTCGCCTGTGTTCATGGATGGTGTATTAGTGATTGGGAAATTTGTTTCTAAGTCGATTTGTGTGAACTTTTGATATGACTTCGAGAGCCATGGAATCAAATATTATCCTGTAGGGATTGGGACTGGGAAAGAAACTAAGAATACAACTCTTAGTTTAGATTTTCTTAACTTGGCATTGGGCTTTTTGGGTGTCATGTTTTATAAGTCTTTTTTCTTTTTTGGATAGGTTTTGGGTATTCTGGATAATTAGGGTTATACTTGTTGTTAGCATTTCGTTCCGAACTGATGGAACTGGTGGAATTTTCATCGTTGTCTTGGTAGATGATCATTGTCCGTTGGTTAGTACGTTGTGGTACTGCTTAGAGGCTTTTGTTGTGTGAAACTCCTTGTGTTGGAAATGTTAATAATCTTTATCCATTTATTGAGAACACATCCTTTTGAGTAGTTTTATTATATTCTTTATTTATTTGGTTTGCATGATTGGGGCAGCGTTAATGCCGCTTCCGACGTCAAGTTGTTTCTGATTTTACAATTTGCCTTAGGATCTAAGTAAGCCTAATTCTCGTTGCTGCGCTGCTTACAGTTGGGCGGCAGAGAGATGGCTATGTATATCTTATGTATATAAAGTGTATTTAATTATGCTCTCTTTGGCTGGAGCGCGAGGGCATGTGTATGTACTTGAGTTTGGCTGAGCGGCCGGCGTGTGCAACAGAATGCTGACACTTGCACTTTCTTTAAGCGCGCCGATCGACTCATGCTTCGGCCACTTAGGGTTTTTGACCGAGCCTTTTGTTTATAAAAACAATGCAACAAAGTGTTACAGTGTGTTTGTTTCAAGTACTCTTGGTACAGTAGATATTCGATATAAGTGCATACTACATCTCCCTCCTTTTGAAAAATAACGTAATATTATGAAGTTATTTTGTTAATATATTTTACTTAAAGGAATATTTATTTTTTTTTGTTTTTAACCTTTTTTTTTTTTATTTCTTATTTATTTTTTTTTTTAAAGAGAATGGAATCGGGAATAATATACGTATTAAAAGAATAAGTATTTCTAAACATGGTTACACTCATAAGTATTTCTAAACATGGCCATGTTAAATGCAATTATGAAATAAACATTTTTAATCTATCTTTATGTACTATTTGTTTTTTATTTTTGTTATTTATTATAGTTCTGTTATCTCTATCTCCTATTTGTTCTACCCTATAAGGACCTGTATATTTCGAATCTAACTTATGTCCTGTTTCATTTTTCAATAAAACCTGATCTCCTATTTTTAAATCGAAATCTAAACTAGTTTTGTCGTAACTAATTTTCTGTTTTAGCTTATGAGATTCTAGCATTAGTCTAGCTCTCTTAATTGCCTGTTCTAGTCTAAATTCTATATTATAAAGGGGTTTTATTTTATCTATGCTATTAAAGTGTTTTGGTAGATTTGAAGTTTTACCGAAAACTAGCTCATATGGACAATAGTCATGTGCCATAGATGGGGTTGTATTAAAACAATATACGAAGTATCGTAGCCATACATCCCAATCTGTTTTGTCAACTGAGATGTATGAACGAATGAACTCATTTAGAGTTCTGTGGCTTCGCTCCACGGTACCTACAGTCTGGTGGTGGTGTGCAGTTGAAGTTATGTTTTTAATATGTAAGTATTTACATAGATCTTCAATAATTGAATTTTTATATTCTGTTCCCATGTCCGTAATGAACGTCTTCATTGGACCGTACTTTAGAATAAAATCTTCAAATACAGCTTTTGCTACTGTATTTGCACTTTTATTTGGTATAGGTATAGCTACTAGGTATTTGGTTAAATCGCAGATGAGTGTTACTGCGTATTCGTTTCCATTATTCGATTTTGGAAGTGGACCAATAGTATCTACAATTACTCTATCAAAAGCTCGTTGTGGAGTTTCGGTTATAGTTAGTGGGGTCTTAGTATGTTTAGTCGTTTTCGACTTTTGGCATTTAGGACATTTCTTTATGTACTCTTTTATGTCTTTGGACCTATTTTTTCTAGTAATAGTGTCTCTGGACCTTGGCCAAGGTTTTTGTAATGCCTGTATGACCACCTTGTATTGGATCATCATGGAATGTAGACAATATAGCTTCTTTTTCTTTATTATGTTTTATTACGGTCACCGGGTTGAGTAGCGCTACTCTCAATGATTTCAATATTTTATTGCCCATAATTTTAAAATTATCAATTGAAACAAGTTCAAAGATATTTTCCCACGGTGCCACTTTGAGTTGGCTGACTTTGTGAATACCGGCCTGCTTTTCAAGCCTTTGAAAGAATTGACCTAAGTCAATGGTTCCATTAGTATACAAATCGCTTACATCATAACTTGCTGTAATTTTCTTTCCGTGCTTAAATAAACACATTTTATTATTTACATGCAAGGTCACTACTTTACGTACTTCATCATTGTTTATGACTTCATATACGTTGGGCTTTGAAGCTTTTTCTATAGGTTGCTTATGCAATTCTATTTGATCTTTTCCTGCGCAGGATTTCTGTCTACTTTGGTTTCTGGTAGTGACTTTCAGAATTTTATTACTTGTTTGTATATTTGTTAGGTCTGTGATTGTTATTCTGGAGAGCGCATCGGCTACATAGTTGTCTTTACCCTTTAGATACTCCACCGTAAAATTATATTCCTCTAATTCAAGTCTCATTCGTGTTAGTTTGGAACTTGGATTTACCATTGAAAATAAGTATGTCAGTGCTCTATGGTCTGTTTTGACAGTGAAGTGTCTACCATAAATATATGGTCTGAAATATATGGTCTGAAGTGTTATTGCCCAATGAATGGCTGCTAATTCTTGTTCTGTGGTGCTCTTGTTGCTTTCACCTTTCGTAAAGGATCTTGATGCGTATGCCACTGGAAGCTGTAGTCCATTTTTGTTTTGAGTTAGGACTGCTCCACAAGCGTATTTGCTAGCATCTGTGATTATGCAAAATTCTTTGCTAAAATCTGGATATTGCAACAGAGTAGGATTTATTAATGCTGATTTAAGATGTTCGAAGGCGTTTTGACATTGTGTTGTCCATTCGAATTTTACATCTTTCTTACATAATCTTGTTATGTGACGGGAGTATTCAGCAAAATTCTTTATAAAACGTCGGTAATAATTGCAAAATGCAACGAATCTTCTAGCGCCGTCCGCATCATGTGGGACTGGATAATTTTGAATGACGTCGTATTTTTTGTCGTCGGGCAAGATTCCTTTATCTGTGCATTTATGTCCTAAGAAAGTGACTTCATGCATGAAAAATGAACATTTTTCAGGATGTAACTTCAGGTTGTGTTTCCTACATTTCTCGAAAACATCAGTTAAGTTCTTGAGCATATGTTTTTCGGAACAACCTATGACTATTAAGTCATCCATATAAAGAAATGCTTGCGAAGGTTCTAATCCAGAGAAAGCTATAGTCATCATTCTTTGAAAAGAGTTTGGCGCTATTTTTAAACCGAATGGTAATCGCGTGAAGCGGTACGAACCATTGTTTGTTGAAAAAGATGTTATATCCAGTGAACTTTTTTCCAGTTCAATTTGATGGAAACCTGACATTAAGTCAAGGCATGAGAAGTATTTTGCTCTACCTAGTTGATCTAAAATATCATCGATTCTAGGCAGTGGAAATTTATCAGACAAGAGTTTTTTATTAATTTGACGATAGTCAATTACTAATCGCCATTTTTTATTTTTCGTATTTGGAAGTGACTTTTTTGGTACTAACAGAAGTGGGCTATTATAAGGTGATACAGAGGGTTCCACTATTTCATCATTGATGAGTTTTTGGACTTGTTTTTGAATTTCGTCTTGTTGACTATGAGGATTTCTATAATTTTTTATATATACGGGTTCATCATCAATTAATCTCAGCTTTTGTTTATAAAAATTATTGGTAGTGATCGATTCGGTTTCTAGTCCGAACACATCACTATACTGGGTGCATAATGCTTTAAGTTGTTTATTGAATTGAGGCGGGAAGTATTTTGTAAGTTGGGATAATACAATTTTTTGTCTGTCTTCTAAGTTCGTTTTTACTATGTCGTAGTTTGAAAGTGGTTCATGATGAATGTTCTTGATATAGACTACTTGATCTGTGTTTGTAGTATTTAGTAATCTTATATATGCATTTTGGACTGTTGCTATGGTATTTGCGATATAGATACCATGCTGAATTTCTTGATTCGGAATTAATACACTGTCTTCTTCTGAATTTATTTCGATTTTTCGGACGACTTGGGATCTTGCTGGCAGAATTAGGGAGTTGTTGCCAGAACTGTATGCTATTGGAACATAAATTGGATATTTTAGGTTATTTGGTCTTATTATAAGCCAGTCTTCAGACGGCTTGAAGTCTAGTTGACAGTTGTATCTTTTGATAAAATCGATTCCTAGTATTGCATCACATGGAATAGCGAATTGCATATTTACGATATGGAAATCATGTTGAATTATGTACTTAGAAGTTTGAATTTCAATAGAAGTTAAGCCTTTAGATTTTGTAACTTCCTGACTTATACCCTGTATGTTTATGTTGTGATTATCTTGAATGTTTTGAAAATTATCAGAATTTTCCTTCAATAAGGATATTTCCGCACCTGTGTCTAGTAAGAGAACTAATTCTTTTCCTGTTGCTACGTTCGTGAAAGTGACAAATGTATTTTGACTGAGATTTAAAGTGTGAATTTTGATGTTGTTTACTGTCGTGTATCTAAAGGTGTTTGGTAGTTTCCAGAATTTGTTTGCGCCACTCTAACATTGTTATTGTGGTTGTTGTTTCCCCCACGGCTGTTTCCGCCGCTGGTGTTTCCACCACGGTTGTTATTTCTGTTATAATTGTTATTTTGGTTATTTCTGTTATAACCATTGTTTTAATTATATCCGTTATTCTGATAATATCTGGTATTGTTATAATTACCTCGATTATTACCTCAATTATTACCTCGTCCGCGATTTCCACCGCACTGCGGGTAATTTTTGTAATATAGGACAGTGTTTGGCTGTCCGGTTGCTTCTGTGCAACTGCTTACAAATTTGGATATGGCTTCATTCATTGTATTGAAGGTACCGGCTTGCATTATAGTTTTTACCTTATCTATTTGGCAATTTTTAGTCATTGCTTTCACTGCATGCCGAGTGGAATAACGTCTGGCTAACTCTAGGGATAAGCCATCTGTTATAAATGCACCTTCTAAGGATTTCGTCATCTGCTCAACCTCTTGTGTGTACTGGTTGGCAGTTTTATTGCGTTGTTGTAGGCTCATCAGTTTTGCTGACAACACTTCTACAGTTTCGCCTTTGACGTTGTTTTTTAATCTGGAAATGACTTCAGCTATTGTTGTTTCATCTCCGATTAGATTTCTGGCGAAACCTTTTAGCTTTGTTTTTATAATTGAAACTGCTAATTGTTCGTGTTCGCCTTTTATTGATTCTATTATTTCTAATGCATCCATAAAACTTGTTAAGTTTTCAGTTTTCAGTTTTATAAAATAAATGAAAAAATATGCATCGCAGTGCAATTAAAAAAATTTTTCCAACGCAGTGCAAAGATAAAAAAAATTATGCGCTCTTGGTAGCTCTGTCGGTTCACACTTCCTTGGTACCGGTGCTGGCTGCACAGGTGTACTTCATGGTGGGGCACCGGTGCTGGCTACACAGGTGTACTCGCAGAACGGGGAGCACAGTGGTCCCTCGCAGTCATCTGGGCACGTCTTCTTTAGTTTTGGGATGGCAACTTTTCCTGGAGGAGGCAATGTGTTTTTATTTTTTGAAAAATTTTGGATTACAGGGTAGGTGGATGTGGCTGTAGCTGTGGTCTGATTTTTTCGTTCTGATAGCAAATTTTTTAGGTATTCGACTTCGGCATGTATTTTTACCGAGTCGTTCCACTGTATTGCTCTGCCGCTGTTGAGCAGCTTCAGTAGATGAGCCTTTCTGGCTTATAATCTTTTGACCACGCCACTTCTTTTGGCACACATCACACTCTACTCACTGCGTTTCTTCTCTTGTTCTTGTTGTTGCTGCCGTTTTTGCTGCTGTTGATTGCTGCTGTCGCCTTGGTTGCTGTTTTATTTTTCGAAGTCCCGATCCATGTCCAGATCCAGGTCCAGATCCTTTAGGACCAAAGTCACGGTCGCCATGTTGTGTGAAACTCCTTGTGTTGGAAATGTTAATAATCTTTATCCATTTATTGAGAACACATCCTTTTGAGTAGTTTTATTATATTCTTTATTTATTTGGTTTGCATGATTGGGGCAGCGTTAATGCCGCTTCCAACGTCAAGTTGTTTCTGATTTTACAATTTGCCTTAGGATCTAAGTAAGCCTAATTCTCGTTGCTGCGCTGCTTACAGTTGGGCGGCAGAGAGATGGCTATGTATATCTTATGTATATAAAGTGTATTTAATTATGCTCTCTTTGGCTGGAGCGCGAGGGCATGTGTATGTACTTGAGTTTGGCTGAGCGGCCGGCGTGTGCAGCAGAATGCTGACACTTGCACTTTCTTTAAGCGCGCCGATCGACTCATGTTTCGGCCACTTAGGGTTTTTGACCGAGCCTTTTGTTTATAAAAACAATGCAACAAAGTGTTACAGTGTGTTTGTTTCAAGTACTCTTGGTACAGTAGATATTCGATATAAGTGCATACTACACTTTAGTTTAGGGGATGCTTCTGTATGCACTCTGTAAAATTATTTTACCTTAATTGTTTTAATTTATGAAGCGATAAACTGAATTTTGGGACACATAATTACAACTGAAGGTATCAAAGCAAATCCAAATAGGAATCGAGCTGTTCCAGATTTTCAAATCCAAAATGTCAAACTCTCTTTCGAGCCGAATTCAAAATATTAATACTGAATAGAATCAAAGTGTTTTGGAGCTCTAACGAGTCGCTCACTTTCAATACCTCAGTCATCGCCACTATTCGAACTGTTAATTACGAGCCTGTTTACTCCAAAATGTACACGTACGTATGGGTGCAGTAGACTTTGCAAACAAAGAAATCAAAGAACTTCTGGTCAACGGTATAATCAGACCCTCTAGGTCACAGTAAATTAGCCCTACTTGGGCTGTGGGCAAGAAAGGGACTGACGACAACGGCATCAGAAAACTGCGGTTGGTGATCGACTTTAAAAAGCTCAACGAGCGAAGTATCGCCGATCGCTTCCCCATGCCAAACATACCCACGATTCTAGCGAATCAAGAAAAAGCTTAGTTTTCTACCTAAGATTTGAAATCGGGGTATCACCAAATACATCTGGCGGAAAAAGACCCTGAAAAAACTTTATTTTCAATTAACGGAGGGAAATACGAGATTGGCCGACTACCTTTCTGACTAAAGAACGCAGGTAGTATATTCCAAAGAGCCATCGACAATGTGCTGCGGGAAGAAATTGGGAAGATATGTTACGTCCACGTAGACGACGTCATAATATTTTCTGCCAGTGAAAACGAGCGCAAAGCACATTGACATAATGCTCAAGCGCCGGCTAAAAGAGGGTGGCAAGGGAGAAAACGAAGCTCTTCAAAGAGAGCGTAAAATTCTTAGGATTTATCGTGAGTAGAGGAGGAGCAAGAACGAACCCAGAAATGGTAAGGGCAATAAAAGAGTTTCCCAAACCAACAAATCTGTTTAGCCTTAGGTCCTTCCTCGGTCTGGCAAGCTATTACAAAAGCTTCGTCAAAAATGTCACCTCAATTGCTAGGCCCATTACAGCCATACTCAAGGGATAAAATGGCATCGTCAGTAATAATATGTCAAAAAATGTGACTATTGAGATCAATGAAACGCAAACCATCGCAGCGTTCACCAGCGATCACCTACGAAATATCCTGGCATTAGAAGATGTCATATTGACGTACCCCGATTTCAAGCTACCGATTGACCTAACAGCCGACGCCTCAGTGAGCGGAATTGGCGCGGTACTGTCTCAAAACAAAAGACCTGTTACCATGATTTCGCGTAGCCCTAAGGACTGCGAAGTAAACTACGCCACTAACGAAAGTGAATTATTGGCGATAGTCTAAGCAATAGGCAAACTCCAAAACGACTTGTACGGTGCCAAAGAGTTACGGATTTTCACAGATCATCAGCCCTTTACATAGGCTATGTCCGACAAAAACACTAACGCTAACATTAAGCGATGAAACCGCTTTAGAGACGAAAACAACGGGAAAGTGTTTTACACGCCCGGGAGGCAAAACTTAATAGCCGATGCCTTGTCTCAGCAACCTCTGAATGACCTAGAGGTTGAAGCTCAGTCTGATGCCGCCATAGTGCATAGTGAGTTTTTCCTCTAAAAACTTCGTAAGCGATATCACGAATACCAATGAACAGCTCGAAATAACTAATACCGAACACAACCACAACCACAGGGCTGCGCAGAAGAACGCAAAACAAATACTCCGGGACTACTTTTTCCCGTACATGTCGAAACAAGCTAGTGAAGTTGTCGCAAATTACAAGGTCTGCAATAAGGCCAAATTCGACCGCTACCCCAAGAGGCAGTTAGATAGCACTCCGATTCCTTCATACGGAGCAGAAATGTCGCACATCGACATTTTTTCTACTAAAAAAAATCTTCTTAACTTGCATTGACAAGTTTTCAAAATTCGCTATCGTACAGCCCTTATCTCCTAGGGCAATAGTAGATGTACGAGCTCTAATACTCCAGTAGGTTCTACCCGAATATTAAAACTATCTTTTGCGACAGCGGATGCCTCGTTGTCGCTCTGAAACTATTACATCCTTGCTGAAAAAACAATACAGCATCGATGTCGATAATGCGCCACCGCTACACAGTAGCTCCAGTGGCCAAGGGGAAAGATTCCACAGTACTCTGCCTCAAAATCAATTTTCAATTGATCGAAAAATTGATGGAACTGATCTTGCAAGCTAATAACTATGTCTAAACTAACGCCTCTTTATACAGTAAAACGTATCCAAGCATTGATGGTACATAAAGACAACTTAAGATAGGCATTAAATTAACCGTATAACCGTTTGATTAATCCCCACAGGTTGACTGTAGTCTTCGTAATCCTTTCAATTGCGAACGCGCGGATGGCAGACTTTTTACATTCTAAATGTATTCCCGTACTGGACGGAAACGTCTCAGTATGGGAACAGTATGGCCCTGTGAGACACTCCACTAACTTGTCGGAGGTTTCGAATATCATAGACTCTACCGTCAGAATGTACAAATTATTTCCCGAGTCATTCCCCAGGCGTTACTTAATATGCAGAAATTGCTGGAGGTTGACTTAGAACATGCCCAGAGCCTAGAGGCCGAGCTAAAAATACACCACAGAATGGCCAGGATTTTGGATTTTTTGGGTACAGTACTGAAGGTTGTGACGGGTACTCCCTTGAGAAAGTATAATTAATGAAGCTCAGCTTATATAGTCGAATAATAGACAGGTGGTAATCAACATGGAAGCAAAAAAACACGCGAATCTCCTTACAGATACTGTTAGTAAGATACTCAAAGCGAAGAAAGATGAATTAGTTGACCCAGGACATCCATATGAAACGCTTCTGACTAGGAAAATAATGCTTATTGGCGAAATTCAAAATTGCATGTTCACCCTCACTCATGCTAAAAGCAATATTATAAGTAGGGTAATACTTAATCACGCCGACATAAAATCTATCTTTTCCGAACTGACAGAAGTCACCATAGTTAGTTTAATGGATAAGAATATTTCAATCCAACATTTTCAGTACGCTAAGGTTGAGTCTATCTGTAAGAAGGTCCTCATATTCCCCGTGGCGCATTACAACACCATTCTGCAACTGCATGACAACATTGTAGCGGAGTGCGACGAAGATATCCTAGCAGTCTTGCGACGTTTGCAAAAGGGCGAACACTTCTTGCCGCACTCAATCCAGCAACCTAAAGGCCCTCACAATTGTCGACGATAGAATAATAATCAATAATGAACAGCCGACGATGGTTAGCATAGACGACAGGCCTACAATGACAATAAAAGGAACCAACCTCATCTCTTTCGAAAGGAAGGCCGTAATAAACGATACCCTTTACCTTATTCTCAAGCCATCAAAGAATTGGTTATCGCCGAGGACGGCGACAGACTTAAGGGGAAAATAGTTAACAACCAGCTCACAGCATAGGCTAATTTATATTTTGTTAAGTCCGTTTCATATAATTTATGTTATTGTATCACTCTTATATATTTCATATATTGCCAGCGAATATCGCTGGAAACGAAATTGGTTACTCTGCCTTAAGGGCCGTTGCAACGGAGATAGTAGCTCCCATCATAAACTTCCCTGCAAGAAGGAATAAAGCCCGTGGCAACCGCCAGGCATCCCAGTGGAAAATAACCCTCTGGAAACTAACCTTTTCCCAGCTGTGACGTCACTGACCGCGGCGCGGGCCAACCACACTTAACATGTTATCTACATGCGCAAGTCTGAATGCACACGCTCATTAATAAGATCATGGACCTCACGCCAACGCACAGGGTGACTACTAACTCTAACACGTCCCATAAAAGGGGTGCAAGTCACGGCCGCGCAACGACTCGCAAGTAGCCGACATACCTCAATCAAGAAAACATTATATATTAATCGTTCCTGTTATTTTAACGCCAAATAAAAAGTCAGAAGTTCATTTTGTAGCACAATAATATATTTATTTATTTATTTTGGTTTGCAAGCATGTCCTCTTATATTATTTATTTTTTTCTTTTATTATGTTGTCTAGACTGTAATATATTTGCAAAATGTGGAGTGCCTCCTCTGTAAAATAATAATAATAACAAGTATCGAATCCCTCGGTGGCTGCATCATTGCTCCACAGGCTCTACATGATTTCCAGGAATAGATGTTTTCATGTTATCTCCATCACATTCAAAGAGTATTGATTGAATGAACTAGAGACGTAAATTCCGTCAAATTCGTTCAGAAAAATCTTTACTTACACTTTTTAATCTGATTGCACAATATATAAAGAAATTTTATATAGGTTTTTATATTCTCCCTTAATCCTCTTTACCCTGAGATGTGCATAATGAACAACAACAAATGAAAATCCATAAGCTACGTCGTATTCGGGTCGTGGGATCTTGGTAAGCCTCTTTCCTCTCCAACATAACGAGAATAAATATTAAAAGTGCCTGGAAAATAATATTAGTTCATAAAGTTCGTCAGTCGTCAGTCCACACTGCCCCACAAGCTTAGCTGTCGCTTGATCGCAATACGATCGGGCTGTGTTTTGGCCATATTCCCTCCCCTTTACACGTTCGTGTGCCAATGGATCGTCGCGGGCCGCGCAATACGATCCCCTATTGTCAAGGTTGTCCGTCAAAAGTTATGTCATGGTTCTTGACCTACTCCACTTCTCGCGTCAGCACACCCCTTTAATAAAGCTTTAGCACACCATGATTTCGAATTCTTCTTCACATTATAAATTTATTAAATAATATTTATGACTGCTTGTGCGCGAAGGTGTGAAATTTCAATTTTGTGAGTTTTGTTCAAAATGTGCAGTTTTTATTTTAGAACAGAGAAAATTATACCATTGGAAAGGGCTTGAAAAATGCTTTCCAATGACACCAAATACTATAAGAAAAACTAGAGTATAAGACCGCAGCGGCGGTCATCGCAGCGGCAGTCTCGGCAGCGTTGGAAAGCATTTTTCAAGCCCTTTCCAATGGTATAATTTTCTCTGTTCTAAAATAAAAACTGCTCATTTTGAACAAAACTCACAAAATTGAAATTTCACACCTTCGCGCACAAGCAGTCATGAGCAAGGACTCGAGGGTAGGGGGTGAGATTCGGGTTCGTGGGTACACACGTTCACTTTCTCCTGCTCATTCTCAGAAGATAACGAGGGGTCACAATATTTGAAATGCAGTAAAACGGGAGGGTTCCGTGGAATACCAAACACACTGATTATGGGATGAGTATACGCTTGCAATTAAAAACAACTCATACAAAATACATTTAAAACCGCCTAAAAAACCTACGCAACCGCTTTTAATAGCTACTCTTAGCTTAAGGCTTAGGAAATTCGAATGTTTGCATCGCGACATCTTATGCCAATGCTGGCCCGACCTTAACTGACCATTTATTCATATCTTGCTTACACAGAGATTGCCTTTCCTTAACCTATGTCAAAGTTGTACATCTTCGATATTTACCTACATCCTAACCCCTCCTACACCACGTTCACCCCCGGTAACTTGTTATCAATACTTGTGTTCGTTTTCCTTCTAATAACCATTCTACTGGGGTATTGGGCTGCTCCTTATATTCGAGAACCAATCGGATTGGTTCTAGGAGTACAACATGCCTGTATGCACTCCCTGTAGATGTCAACCTGTTAAGTGAACATTCTAGACTATAAAAATGACACCACTCAAATTGCTCAGGATCAGTTCTTCAAATGCCTCAGTACTGCATACCTATGGATCTAACCGTAGAATTTGTCGATTCGGAAAACGAGGTTGAAATAATTGAAAACTCGGATCTGGACCTTGTGCAGGTTTCCGAAGCAGAAGATTCGGTTGATCGCCTCCTACAAAGCGTATTTCAACCGGTTGCATCGTCGACCCAAAATAGGGACCCAGGATTGGAGTCTCTGGAGTGGAGCCAGTTTTCATTTGGGACTACTACGCAGGCTTTTTTGGAATCCCTTATCACACACGATGAAGGTGAAGATGTATATCAGTGTGCACAGGAATTTCAATTGGACGACGACCTATCCAGGCCAGAAGATGAGGTTTTTCCTAACGACGACCACATCTTTGAAGAACTTATGGGACCTCAACCGCCACCGACTAACCATTATTTAACTTTGCTGGATGATGGAGATGACAGCGCGTTACTAGATGTTTTATTTGATCTAGATTCTTAACTTTTAATTATAAATACACATTACATATGGAAAATAAAGTAAAAACTATTTTTTAAATTGAGATCTTATAATTGTTTTTTATTTATTGGACAATTTTTCTTTGGTTTAAAAATACTTTTTAGCTCTGCGTTGTGAACCAACAGACGATGCATATTAAAGTCGTATCGCAACCAAATTTTTCGTACTTTAGGACAGAAATAACAATAATAAAAGGAAGATTTAGATTTCTGATAGGCGAAGTTGTGTATCTTTAAGGTATGCGCTTTTAGGTCGCTGCGAGTAGTAAAGGATTTTGTTTCTGAGCACAACTCGCAATGATACTTCACCATTTCGATGTTTTTAAAAATAAACTGACTTTTCTATAAAAAAATGTATCTTATATAGCATCTGAGAGACAATTCTTATGTTATATACACTAACTTTATTTTAACGCTATTGAAAGATTTATATAAATATAAAAAGAGATAGACATACTGATATGTATTTCTGACTTTATTCTCAAGTATTACATAGTTTGAATAAGTATTTTGATATGTATAATGAAGACATATTGTTATCTCATTTACTCCACATGAATTGATAGAAATATATAGTTTTTGGCGAGTATAAAAGACCATGTAATTTCGGGTTAAAGAATTAGTATACAACAGTTAGGTACTAGTGCACAACGAATCCAATCTTACGAGGATCAAAAATGGTATGCATATAAATTAAAAGTAAATACATTATCAACTAATTCTGTTGAATTTGATAGGATTTCTTAGAGACCTTAAATGATGTGAAGCCTGTGATTGGCTACACAAAAATTGAAAATCTATCTATTGGATTTGAGTATAAGATCACTGGGTGTAAGCTGAAAAAGACACCGTATGGAACTAAAATAGCTCTGTATTTAACTGACAAGGACGACAAAGATGTTTGGATATTTCTACCTAAAAGTAATGTGAACAAATTTTCTACAAAGACACCATTTAGGAAATTAAATGAGAATGGAATAACTCATATGGTATATAAAGGAAAAGATCCGAACAGATATAGTTGTGCTCAAATTGAATTTTTATCAGTAAATAAGTAAAGTAAATAAAATTCTTCAATATAAAGAGCTGAGTTTTTAAATCCAACAACAGTCTTAAATCAGTCTGAAAAAGAAAAAGTTTTCCTTAAAAATGTACGCTCAACAGATTGAACTATTCTTGTTGCAATTTGAAGGCATGCTTTTCGGGCAACACCTACAAAGGATGGACTTCCTAAAAGCCACTTTGGAGGATTTAGAGGAAAAAGAGTTGATCCATTCGAAGTTTGGATTCCATTATAAGCTTTGTCCCTGGAGCGACGATGATGCCTCATCTGGACCAGACACATGTCAGTGTCATATGCTGCCTGCACTGAAAGAGGAAGCCCTTAGTCTAATGATTAAATATTATAAGTTAAACAAACGTATTGCTCCAAAACCATGAATAAAACGAATTAATTTTACTTAAATATATATGGTTTTTATTTTTTAAAATGGTTCTTAAACATTTTTATTATTAATTTATCATTAAATGAATAGTCGTTTTTCTTAAATTTTCTTTAAAAAAAATCTAGTGTTTTCTTTTTACTTTTAAAAAGACCGTACAGCATACAATAATGTCCGCAAGTGTTAGAAAAGTATCCCTGTAGTTGTTGCTTATTAAAAAAAAATTTATGAGCGTTAGATTTTAAAAATTTTAAAAATTCTTTTTTCTGGGGATATTGACCGTACGAATCGAAAAATTCTGCTGACCTACGACTATCAAAATAAAATGCAATCCAATGAGTTCCAGGTTGATCTGAAGTGTCGGTATTCGCAATTATTAGTGCGGGATACTTTAAAATAGTTTTTGGTAGCCTATCCGAAGGAAAAACTCCTTTAAAAATAGATTTTGTCTTTGGATGCTTAGAAAGAAAATGTTCAATTTGTAAAGTATTCATTTTAAAAGAGCGTACGAATATTTCTATGCTTATCAATATCAATCATTGAATCGTATTCACAGTAACCAAGCAAGTAACTGCTTCAGCAAGTGGTTCCGAAAATCTTCCTTCGATTCTTATAGTACCTTGAGAGATCAAATTTGAACATATAGTTGAATTTGATTGATCCGCAGTTAAGTCAAACCCTAATACAAAACTGTTTGAATCAAACATTTCCTTGGTAATTTGTAGTCCACGATCATAATGTTTAATTCCACATGATCTAAAAAGCATATTATAACCTCTTGAGCTTTGAACCTTTTCAGCGTTGGAGTAATCGAACTCCAGAGCCTGGGAAGGAACTTGAACTCCATTAACCAATAGGTTAAAGCGTTGAATTTTAAAATGTTCAAATTGAAATGGGTCTAAGGCTCGGTTTCCTGAGTATGAGGGGTTTTTAACCATACAAAAGGCCAGAAAATTTGGTATTTGACCAATAACTGCGTTGTCTATCGACAGTGTATTGTTTCCTGGATATATTGTAAATGATTTGACTTCAACCTTGCTGAATGGGTACAGAGCATTTTTTGTTTGAAAAACATGATGATGAGCCAATAAAATGCTTGGGTTAACTGTTATATGGTTCATAAAAAGTTGTGCTTCTAGTATCTTTAAATTGGATTCAGTACCAGTTTCCATTAAATAAAACGCTGTTTTTTCAATATTGAAATTATTTCTTAAATCAACATTGTTAACAAGCAGTTTGGTTTGATTAAAAATATCTCCATGAACTTTTCCGAATAACTCAACCTTGTTACTATTTCGAAACATATTTTTAAGGGTCTCATTCGAGTCCGGATAAACATATTTTCCTGCTGTTATTCTCCCAAAATTTGGAAAATAACCTTGGGAGACCAAGTGACTTTCAGAGGCGTCACTCCCATAGTTTAAAATTGTTTGCAAATACGCTCTATAGTGATAATTATTATCACTTTGCGATACCAGTATATTATTTAAATAAACTGATGAACTTCTAAATATTGAATGTAGAATATTGTTTACAACACCAACAGCATTTCCTTCAATGCTGTTGTTATCATTTTTTTAAAGTTGCACAACAAGTCGTAAATAAACACTTGACAGATCTCGATACGTTTCACCATTTCCCAAGCAAACAAATTCGATTGAAGAGGCGCCGTCCAAAGAAGCAATTGGATTGTATGAGACTTCTTCAGTTCTTAGAATAGAACTTTGCGTGGGGTGTGCCGCAAACAAATCTAATTCACTTTTCATACATTCGATATGCGTACTCATTTTGCTTTAGAAAAAATATCTTTAATATTTAATTTTCTTGTTGTTTTTTTTTTTTATGTTGCGTTTGGGTATGTTTACGTTGTCGTTTAGATGTATAATGAAGACGTTTTTTCCTATTACCTAGCCTTTTATTTCTTTTTCCACTTCCACTTTGAAAACGGATAATTTTATCAATTGCTTTATTTAAAAGATTTTGTAAAGCAATTTTACTTTGTTCTTGAATTATATTTCTTAAAGGCTTTCTCCCAAATTCATTGATTACAGCCTTTCCAGTCTCAGCAGCCTGATTTTTTATAGCAGTTATGCCCGAAAGAAAAAGAGGTTTTATGTAATTAAAAAGACCGCTAAAAAAGTTTCCGATTCCTCGTCCTTGTTGCACTATATGCGGAGATATGTAAAGACTTCCGATGTTGCTTAAGCCCCCACCACACTGATTTTCATAATAATCCTGATAAGATTTCACCATGATGACTATTTTAGTTCTAAATAAATAATATTTGGGTATGCATTATTTATAGTCCTGACCTTCTCCTTCTTCTAAAGTGAAGAGTAACGAAAATCGGAACAGCTGAAGTTTCAAATGGTACCTTATATCCATTGGAATAAGTAATAAGTATTGAGATTTCATTTGGTGACCATATGTCCAAAGGATAATATTCAATATTATTAAATTGAATATTTTGTTCCTTTCCATTATAATGCAATACACGAAGGCATCGCGGTCTTTTACTACCTACTGACCTTGGTTTTATTATGTCAGTGTAAATAAAAATCAATCCATTTTCAGCTATATTCGTTTGAATGGATACATTTTTATATCTAAATGTTTCAGCATTTACAAGACTAACAAATTCGGTTTCTTCAACGACATTTTTATCTAGGTTAGGTGTATATTTAATGTAATTATTCAAATATATATCTGTAATACCGACTTCCCAATCATCGTTCATATCTTCTGGAATGTTTACAATGTTTGTAAATGCACACTTTACGTTGTCAGGAAAAACATTCATTGAGTCATTACTTAACAATGCGATAAAAATCTCATTTAAATAACCCATGTTTGATTTTTTATGGAAGTTAATGATACGAAATCCAATTTAATTTATTTTTACCGGTTTGTACTGGGTTGTTTGTTCTGACCGATCGCATTAACCTTTTACGTCCTGTTACATATTTAAAATTTTGATAAGGTAAAGTTTCCGTTTTTAATTTTTGTAGTTTTCCTTTTAATTTACGTTGTCGTTCATTAAGCTTCACTTTGAGCAATGGTTTCTCTAATCCTATTTTCTTTTTAACTGTTTGACTATCTAAAAAAGAGGTATCACTCACTTTTCGTTTATCTGATACTACATTTTCTTTTTTATTTGAACTAAAATCTTCATCATCACTTTCAGGCGGTAAATCGGGGAACTCAAATTTTTCCTGACGTGAGTGTTCGTGCTTTGATGTTGATTTTGATGTGCTGGGTTTTATATCAATCCAATCAGTGGTTTGGGATTCACTTGTTCTGGTTGTAATAGGATTCGCTTTTTGTTCATTTTGAAGATTCCATGATTTATTACGTTTTTTATTTTGATAGTAACTTAATTCTTGGCGAATTTTGAGCCATTTATCGAAATCACTTATTTTGTTATTATTCAAAATTGGTAAAAATTTTATATTTATTAATTCATTTCCTCTATCATTGTTTAACAATTTCTGATAGCTGTTAGGATGCATTAAAATTACTTTGCTTAAATTATATTTATTTTTAATCATTTTTTAAAAGTTTTCCAAAAATTCCAGAAAGCAATGAAGTTATTAGAATCGGTAGAAATCCCCCTTTTTGAATAAGGACTTTTCTCTTAGAGTTTAATGTACGCTTTGGGCACGAAAGATAGCGCAATGCATTTTTATACCTATTTAGAGCATTAAGATGGGATTTAGTAACTTTATGGTTTCCCTGTAATGTGTTCAATACAATCTCTACTATTGTTTTTACCAGGTCACTATTACTATTGCTTATAATTGCCTTACGTAGTCTATTGTCGGCCTTTTTGAGCACATACAATAAATGTTTGTTCGCTTTCAAGCGATTTAGGCTCTTTTTGTAAACCATTTTCATTTGAATAGCACACAGAATATTCTGAATTAAAAATGTCAGATCTAAATCTTAAGAGATCGTTAATGCCCTGAGTGAGATCAATAAGTAAATATCCGTGAGCAAAACTCACAAAATTGAAATTTCACACCTTCGCGCACAAGCAGTCATGAGCAAGGACTCGAGGGTAGGGGGTGAGATTCGGGTTCGTGGGTACACACGTTCACTTTCTCCTGCTCATTCTCAGAAGATAACGAGGGGTCACAATATTTGAAATGCAGTAAAACGGGAGGGTTCCGTGGAATACCAAACACACTGATTATGGGATGAGTATACGCTTGCAATTAAAAACAACTCATACAAAATACATTTAAAACCGCCTAAAAAACCTACGCAACCGCTTTTAATAGCTACTCTTAGCTTAAGGCTTAGGAAATTCGAATGTTTGCATCGCGACATCTTATGCCAATGCTGGCCCGACCTTAACTGACCATTTATTCATATCTTGCTTACACAGAGATTGCCTTTCCTTAACCTATGTCAAAGTTGTACATCTTCGATATTTACCTACATCCTAACCCCTCCTACACCACGTTCACCCCCGGTAACTTGTTATCAATACTTGTGTTCGTTTTCCTTCTAATAACCATTCTACTGGGGTATTGGGCTGCTCCTTATATTCGAGAACCAATCGGATTGGTTCTAGGAGTACAACATGCCTGTATGCACTCCCTGTAGATGTCAACCTGTTAAGTGAACATTCTAGACTATAAAAATGACACCACTCAAATTGCTCAGGATCAGTTCTTCAAATGCCTCAGTACTGCATACCTATGGATCTAACCGTAGAATTTGTCGATTCGGAAAACGAGGTTGAAATAATTGAAAACTCGGATCTGGACCTTGTGCAGGTTTCCGAAGCAGAAGATTCGGTTGATCGCCTCCTACAAAGCGTATTTCAACCGGTTGCATCGTCGACCCAAAATAGGGACCCAGGATTGGAGTCTCTGGAGTGGAGCCAGTTTCCATTAGGGACTACTACGCAGGCTTTTTGGCGATGAAGGTGAAGATGTATATCAGTGTGCACAGGAATTTCAATTGGACGACGACCTATCTAGGCCAGAAGATGAGGTTTTTCCTAACGACGACCACATCTTTGAAGAACTTATGGGACCTCAACCGCCACCGACTAACCATTATTTAACTTTGCTGGATGATGGAGATGACAGCGCGTTACTAGATGTTTTATTTGATCTAGATTCTTAACTTTTAATTATAAATACACATTACATATGGAAAATAAAGTAAAAACTATTTTTTAAATTAAGATCTTATAATTGTTTTTTATTTATTGGACAATTTTTCTTTGGTTTAAAAATACTTTTTAGCTCTGCGTTGTGAACCAACAGACGATGCATATTAAAGTCGTATCGCAACCAAATTTTTCGTACTTTAGGACAGAAATAACAATAATAAAAGGAAGATTTAGATTTCTGATAGGCGAAGTTGTGTATCTTTAAGGTATGCGCTTTTAGGTCGCTGCGAGTAGTAAAGGATTTTGTTTCTGAGCACAACTCGCAATGATACTTCACCATTTCGATGTTTTTAAAAATAAACTGACTTTTCTATAAAAAAATGTATCTTATATAGCATCTGAGAGACAATTCTTATGTTATATACACTAACTTTATTTTAACGCTATTGAAAGATTTATATAAATATAAAAAGAGATAGACATACTGATATGTATTTCTGACTTTATTCTCAAGTATTACATAGTTTGAATAAGTATTTTGATATGTATAATGAAGACATATTGTTATCTCATTTACTCCACATGAATTGATAGAAATATATAGTTTTTGGCGAGTATAAAAGACCATGTAATTTCGGGTTAAAGAATTAGTATACAACAGTTAGGTACTAGTGCACAACGAATCCAATCTTACGAGGATCAAAAATGGTATGCATATAAATTAAAAGTAAATACATTATCAACTAATTCTGTTGAATTTGATAGGATTTCTTATAGACCTTAAATGATGTGAAGCCTGTGATTGGCTACACAAAAATTGAAAATCTATCTATTGGATTTGAGTATAAGATCACTGGGTGTAAGCTGAAAAAGACACCGTATGGAACTAAAATAGCTCTGTATTTAACTGACAAGGACGACAAAGATGTTTGGATATTTCTACCTAAAAGTTATGTGAACAAATTTTCTACAAAGACACCATTTAGGAAATTAAATGAGAATGGAATAACTCATATGGTATATAAAGGAAAAGATCCGAACAGATATAGTTGTGCTCAAATTGAATTTTTATCAGTAAATAAGTAAAGTAAATAAAATTCTTCAATATAAAGAGCTGAGTTTTTAAATCCAACAACAGTCTTAAATCAGTCTGAAAAAGAAAAAGTTTTCCTTAAAAATGTACGCTCAACAGATTGAACTATTCTTGTTGCATTTGAAGGCATGCTTTTCGAGCAACACCTACAAAGGATGGAGTTCCTAAAAGCCACTTTGGAGGATTTAGAGGAAAAAGAGTTGATCCATTCGAAGTTTGGATTCCATTATAAGCTTTGTCCCTGGAGCGACGATGATGCCTCATCTGGACCAGACACATGTCAGTGTCATATGCTGCCTGCACTGAAAGAGGAAGCCCTTAGTCTAATGATTAAATATTATAAGTTAAACAAACGTATTGCTCCAAAACCATGAATAAAACGAATTAATTTTACTTAAATATATATGTTTTTTATTTTTTAAAATGGTTCTTAAACATTTTTATTATTAATTTATCATTAAATGAATAGTCGTTTTTCTTAAATTTTCTTTAAAAAAAATCTAGTGTTTTCTTTTTACTTTTAAAAAGACCGTACAGCATACAATAATGTCCGCAAGTGTTAGAAAAGTATCCCTGTAGTTGTTTCTTATTAAAAAAAAATTTATGAGCGTTAGATTTTAAAAATTTTAAAAATTCTTTTTTCTGGGGATATTGACCGTACGCATCGAAAAATTCTGCTGACCTACGACTATCAAAATAAAATGCAATCCAATGAGTTCCAGGTTGATCTGAAGTGTTGGTATTCGCAATTATTAGTGCGGGATACTTTAAAATAGTTTTTGGTAGCCTATCCGAAGGAAAAACTCCTTTAAAAATAGATTTTGTCTTTGGATGCTTAGAAAGAAAATGTTCAATTTGTAAAGTATTCATTTTAAAAGAGCGTACGAATATTTCTATGCTTATCAATATCAATCATTTAATCGTATTCACAGTAACCAAGCAAGTAACTGCTTCAGCAAGTGGTTCCGAAAATCTTCCTTCGATTCTTATAGTACCTTGAGAGATCAAATTTGAACATATAGTTGAATTTGATTGATCCGCAGTTAAGTCAAACCCTAATATAAAACTGTTTGAATCAAACATTTCCTTGGTAATTTGTAGTCCACGATCGTAATGTTTAATTCCACATGATCTAAAAAGCATATTATAACCTCTTAAGCTTTGAACCTTTTCAGCGTTCGAGTAATCGAACTCCAGAGCCTGGGAAGGAACTTGAACTCCATTAACCAATAGGTTAAAGCGTTGAATTTTAAAATGTTCAAATTGAAATGGGTCTAAGGCTCGGTTTCCTGAGTATGAGCGGTTTTTAACCATACAAAAGGCCAGAAAATTTGGTATTTGACCAATAACTGCGTTGTCTATCGACAGTGTATTGTTTCCTGGATATATTGTAAATGATTTGACTTCAACCTTGCTGAATGGGTACAGAGCATTTTTTGTTTGTAAAACATGATGATGAGCCAATAAAATGCTTGGGTTAACTGTTATATGGTTCATAAAAAGTTGTGCTTCTAGTATCTTTAAATTTGATTCAGTACCAGTTTCCATTAAATAAAACGCTGTTTTTTCAATATTGAAATTATTTCTTAAACCAACATTGTTAACAAGCAGTTTGGTTTGATTAAAAATATCTCCATGAACTTTTCCGAATAACTTAACCTTGTTACTATTTTGAAACATATTTTTAAGGGTCTCATTCGAGTCCGGATAAACATATTTTCCTGCTGTTATTCTCCCAAAATTTGGAAAATAACCTTGGGAGACCAAGTGACTTTCAGAGGCGTCACTCCCATAGTTTAAAATTGTTTGCAAATACGCTCTATAGTGATAATTATTATCACTTTGCGATACCAGTATATTATTTAAATAAACTGATGAACTTCTAAATATTGAATGTAGAATATTGTTTACAACACCAACAGCATTTCCTTCAATGCTGTTGTTATCATTTTTTTAAAGTTGCACAACAAGTCGTAAATAAACACTTGACAGATCTCGATACGTTTCACCATTTCCCAAGCAAACAAATTCGATTGAAGAGGCGCCGTCCAAAGAAGCAATTGGATTGTATGAGACTTCTTCAGTTCTTAGAATAGAACTTTGCGTGGGGTGTGCCGCAAACAAATCTAATTCACTTTTCATACATTCGATATGCGTACTCATTTTGCTTTAGAAAAAATATCTTTAATATTTAATTTTCTTGTTGTTTTTTTTTTTATGTTGCGTTTGGGTATGTTTACGTTGTCGTTTAGATGTATAATGAAGACGTTTTTTCCTATTACCTAGCCTTTTATTTCTTTTTCCACTTCCACTTTGAAAACGGGTAATTTTATCAATTGCTTTATTTGAAAGATTTTGTAAAGCAATTTTACTTTGTTCTTGAATTATATTTCTTAAAGGCTTTCTCCCAAATTCATTGATTACAGCCTTTCCAGTCTCAGCAGCCTGATTTTTTATAGCAGTTATGCCCGAAAGAAAAAGAGGTTTTATGTAATTAAAAAGACCGCTAAAAAAGTTTCCGATTCCTCGTCCTTGTTGCACTATATGCGGAGATATGTAAAGACTTCCGATGTTGCTTAAGCCCCCACCACACTGATTTACATAATAATCCTGATAAGATTTCACCATGATGACTATTTTAGTTCTAAATAAATAATATTTGGGTATGCATTATTTATAGTCCTGACCTTCTCCTTCTTCTAAAGTGAAGAGTAACGAAAATCGGAACAGCTGAAGTTTCAAATGGTACCTTATATCCATTGGAATAAGTAATAAGTATTGAGATTTCATTTGGTGACCATATGTCCAAAGGATAATATTCAATATTATTAAATTGAATATTTTGTTCCTTTCCATTATAATGCAATACACGAAGGCATCGCGGTCTTTTACTACCTACTGACCTTGGTTTTATTATGTCAGTGTAAATAAAAATCAATCCATTTTCAGGTATATTCGTTTGAATGGATACATTTTTATATCTAAATGTTTCAGCATTTACAAGACTAACAAATTCGGGTTCTTCAACGACATTTTTATTTAGGTTAGGTGTATATTTAATGTAATTATTCAAATATATATCTGTAATACCGACTTCCCAATCATCGTTCATATCTTCTGGAATGTTTACAATGTTTGTAAATGCACACTTTACGTTGTCAGGAAAAACATTCATTGAGTCATTACTTAACAATGTGATAAAAATCTCATTTAAATAACCCATGTTTGATTTTTATGGAAGTTAATGAT
Source organism: Drosophila subpulchrella (assembly GCF_014743375.2). Classification (NCBI taxonomy): domain Eukaryota; kingdom Metazoa; phylum Arthropoda; class Insecta; order Diptera; family Drosophilidae; genus Drosophila; species Drosophila subpulchrella. The sequence goes on along the minus strand of NW_023665711.1, from coordinate 374,500 downwards.
ACGAAATCCAATTTAATTTATTTTTACCGGTTTGTACTGGGTTGTTTGTTCTGACCGATCGCATTAACCTTTTACGTCCTGTTACATATTTAAAATTTTGATAAGGTAAAGTTTCCGTTTTTAATTTTTGTAGTTTTCCTTTTAATTTACGTTGTCGTTCATTAAGCTTCACTTTCAGCAATGGTTTCTCTAATCCTATTTTCTTTTTAACTGTTTGACTATCTAAAAAAGAGGTATCACTCACTTTTCGTTTATCTGATACTACATTTTCTTTTTTATTTGAACTAAAATCTTCATCATCACTTTCAGGCGGTAAATCGGGGAACTCAAATTTTTCCTGACGTGAGTGTTCGTGCTTTGATGTTGATTTTGATGTGCTGGGTTTTATATCAATCCAATCAGTGGTTTGGGATTCACTTGTTCTGGTTGTAATAGGATTCGCTTTTTGTTCATTTTGAAGATTCCATGATTTATTACGTTTTTTATTTTGATAGTAACTTAATTCTTGGCGAATTTTGAGCCATTTATCGAAATCACTTATTTTGTTATTATTCAAAATTGGTAAAAATTTTATATTTATTAATTCATTTCCTCTATCATTGTTTAACAATTTCTGATATCTGTTAGGATGCATTAAAATTACTTTGCTTAAATTATATTTATTTTTAATCATTTTTTAAAAGTTTTTCAAAAATTCCAGAAAGCAATGAAGTTATTAGAATCGCTAGAAATCCCCCTTTTTGAATAAGGACTTTTCTCTTAGAGTTTAATGTACGCTTTGGGCACGAAAGATAGCGCAATGCATTTTTATACTTTTTTAGAGCATTAAGATGGGATTTAGTAACTTTATGGTTTCCCTGTAATGTGTTCAATACAATCTCTACTATTGTTTTTACCAGGTCACTATTACTATTGCTTATAATTGCCTTACGTAGTCTATTGTCGGCCTTTTTGAGCACATACAATAAATGTTTGTTCGCTTTCAAGCGATTTAGGCTCTTTTTGTAAACCATTTTCATTTGAATAGCATACAGAATATTCTGAATTAAAAATGTCAGATCTAAATCTTAAGAGATCGTTAATGCCCTGAGTGAGATCAATAAGTAAATATCCGTGAGGTTGTTCCGTTACTTCTTTATATATTCTAAATAGCTCCGTTGGGTTTTCTGGGTATATTTGTCTTGCTAAACATTGAAATTGAAGCTTATCACGAGGATTTTTGAAAGCAACAATGTATTTGGTATTAAGTGAAATATCTCTGGTGTGCGAAGATTTATGAAATATGTTCTGAGTTACCACTATTACTGATCAATTCCTATGGTGTGATCCTTTTGTAAACAGCTCACACACATTTTTATTAAAGGCTCCCATCATCAAGTCATCCAATATTAAAAGAATTGGTTCATTCGTTTCATTTTCAACTGTTTCAGGGACTCCTTTAAAATATTAAATTTTTTCGAAATTGGGCTTGGCACTCTCCTCTGCATAACACCAAATAATTCGATCTATTGAAATATTAAAAAGATCATTCTTTTTGGTGATTAGATTTTCTAAAAAGGTTGTTTTTCCCGATCCTGAGGGTCCACAAATAAGCATTGTAAAAGGATGTATAAATTGTGTAAACATTTTTTTATTAAAAAAATTTATTTTCTTCGGAATGAATTTTAATATATTATATTATTACTAATTGCTTATATAATGTTTTAAAGTTATACTAGGTTTTATTAATACTCTCTTGATCGCGTTTCTTGGAGCAGTTCTTCTCGAAATGAGTATCAGATCCGCAATAATTACAATAAATAAGTTGCGTGTATCCATTTTTACGGGGATCATTTCCAAAAAATCTCTTAAAAGAATCCATAATAAGAGACAGCCTGATAGGACCATGAATTTCTTTTTACTAAATTTTAAACACATGTGTCACCATTGCTATATATTTCATAATTGGTGTTTTCTAAGAATACAAACAGCTTAAATAAATTATTTAATGAACATCGAAGTGGAAGTTTTTATACCCGTTACTCGTAGAGTAAAAGGGTATACTAGATTCGTCGGAAAGTATGTAACAGGCAGAAGGAAGCGTTTCCGACCCCATAAAGTATATATATTCTTGATCGGGATCACTAGCCGAGTCGATCTAGCCATGTCCGTCTGTCCGTCTGTCCGTCTGTCTGTTCGTCCGGATGAACGCTGAGATCTCGGAAACTATAAGAGCTAGGCTATTGAGATTAGGCGTGCAGATTCCTGAGCTTCTTACGCAGCGCAAGTTTTTTTCAGCAGAGTGCCACGCCCACTCTAACGCCCACAAACCGCCCAAAACTGAGGCTCCTACAGTTTTCATGCTAGAATAAAAATTTTAATTGAAATGTATTGTTCTCATCAATACCTATCGATTGACCCAAAAAAAAGTTTGCCACGCCCACTTGAACGCCCACAAACCGCCCACAAACTTCAAAAAATCGTAAATATGAACGCAGATATCTCGGAAAATATCAAAGATAGAGAAATGGGAATTCAGATTTAGATTCCGTAGGCTTGAGCGCAGCGCAAGTTTGTCACGCGAATATGCCACGCCCACTCTAACTCCCACAAACCGCCCAAGCCTGTGGCGCCCACAATATTCATGCTAGATAAAAAATTTTAACTGAAATGTATTGGTCTTGTCAATACCTATCGATTGATCCAAAAAAAACTTTGCCACGCCCACTCTAACGCCCACAACGCTTAAATCTGTCTACCGCCGGTAGGTGGCGCATTTCAACCTCGCTTTGCTGCATATCTCCATTTTCCTTTGGTCGTTTTAGCTGAGTAACGGGTATCTGATAGTCGAGGTACTCGACTATAGCGTTCTTCCTTGTTTCTTATGTATTCTACAATTTGTAAAAAAATTGGGTAGTTGAGTTAAACTTCTTCCAATATCTATATCGATAATGTTTGTTGATAAATACTTGATTAAAAAATTCTTTTTAATTTCACCACGAACAAGAACTGTGTGATACTTATTGAGTGGTGTTAGTATTTCTTCAAGACTTGTGTATGGAATATCTCCAGCTGACCAATCCAATCCGTTTACGTTCTGCTGGTTAAGGTGCTGCTGCTTAAGAGCTCCATTATCCAATTCTTTTATGTTGTATGGCGGTTTGAAATGGAAAAAATTAGGTATAACAGTTCCAGCAGGCATAAACGCCAGCTCTTTAACGAAAACTTGTTTGTTGTTACCAAGTACATATTGAAAATCTACTAATGCTTGAATTACGATCGACTGTGTTCATCATTGGTTGAGATTTTTTAATCAACTGAGGGTGTGCCTGCTAGGGCTTTCTCCTTTATATACCGGTAAGACTAGAACATATTTACAGTTTATTTAAAGAAGTCTTACCTGATGGACATGTGTGTAACTAAAAGAAATAAAACTTCTCGAAAGAAACAGGATCACGAAGTCATTTTTGGATTCGAGTATTATGTTGTTCATAACTTAAAATTGAAATGTGGTCTGTCAACTACTCGAAAATTTTTGCCAATGGTTTGGATGCAGCAAAGTAAAAATAATTTCATTGGATTTGATAAAGACGAATGGATGCAACTGCTTACGTATAAGGAATTTATTCAGTTGAAACTGGACCAGTATGACTTCTTGATGCCTGATACAATTATTGATCATCCGTGCTTGCATTCCATAAAATGTAACTTTAGATTTAGGAAATCAGATAATCAGTACGTTTTTGTGATTAATCAGTATGGTAACAAAATTGAGTTTGATTCAGAGTCCTGGAGATCATTACTAAGATTAGGCATATTTTTTACTACATTTTTATGTTGGAACTCCATATTACGACAGCAAGTAATATATCTTTACAATAATCATATTATTCCTAAGTGTGTATCTTTACAAAAATTCGATATTCAACTATCTGATTTAGAAGGTAGCTATGATAAAGATGTGCAAATAGATTTAACCCGATTATGTTTTGAAATTTCCAAAAAGATGCGTACAGAAATAAAAAGAGATGTTCTTGTATATAAGCAAGCATTATTGACTAAGCAACCATCGTCATCAAATAAAAAATAACATTAATAAATCAACACCTTAAGATGAGCAAACAACAAGTTGTCGATGAAATTCATAAGGCAGCGCGAAAAAACTTTATACGGCGAAAGTTCGTTCAAAAAGGGATAAATGACACATGGCAAATTGATTTAGTTGAAGTGATACCGTTTTGGAAAGAAAATAAGGGTTTTAGATATTTACTGACCGTTATTGACACGTTCTCAAAGTATGCATACGCCGAGGCAGTTAAGACAAAGTCTGCCCTGGATGTAGCAGAGGCAATGAAATCTGTTTTTAAAAAGAGCAAAAGTACACCCAAGAATATTCAGTCAGATCAAGGGAAAGAATTTTTTAATTCCACTTTTAGGAAATTAATGGATAAAATTGATATAAATCATTATCATACTTATACGCATCTCAAGGCTTCTATATGTGAACGCTTTAATCGAACATTAAAAAATCGTATGTGGAAAATGTTTAGTATGCAGGGTAAATATAAGTGGATTCATAACATCAATTATCTCATAAATCAATACAATAATTCTTATCACCGAACAATTAAAATGAAGCCTATAGATGTCTGTTTGAAAAATGAAGAGTTTATTTTAAAATCAGTATATAATTTACCAAAAATATTTCCAAAACATAAATTTTTAGTAGATGATTTTGTTAGAATAAGTAAATACAAGGGAGCATTTATGAAGGGGTACGAACCAAATTGGACCACAGAAGTTTTTAAAGTTTTAAAAGTCAAGTCTACATACCCCGTAACATATGAAATACAAGATTACATGGGTACCCCTATTAATGGGTCATTTTATGAAGAGGAACTTCAAAAAGTGAAAGACAAAAATGCTTTCCTAGTAGAGAAAATACTAAAAAGGAAAAATAATCAAGTGCTTGTAAAATGGAGCGGTTTCGATTCCAGCCACAACTCATGGATATCTGTAAATGACCTGCTAAAGTAATAAAACGCAACAATAGCAAGTTTAATTTTTATCTATTTATTTACAAATTTTTATTCTTATAATATAAATATATAAACATTTATTTTATATTGGGTTTAATTTTGGATACTACTTAATATATGTTCAATATTATAGTGACCATGAGCCAATGTATTACAATTATCTGGTAAAATATATCTCTTATCATCCTTATAATTAAGACTTATTTTGTTCATAATTTCAGTATAGAGGATGTGCGACCTACTTCGAATAACTCGCTGGGATCCATAAAATGTTTTTTTATATTTTATACATTCTATATAATCTTCATGATTCAGTTTTTTAATAACTGATTTCTTAACTCCTTTAATTTTTTTTATACATTCGTTTTCGTTTCCTTCCTTATCAACTAAACAAGAGTATGCCTTAGCCTTAAGTTCAGCAAAAGAAGTCATAATTCTACCTGCATGTTCAACCTTCATTTTTCCAGGTTCCCTATTATTAGCTTGAACTATATTAAATTGGTTGTCTAGTTTATAATTTGAGGTATCGAATCGTTCGGGATTTTCTTTTATAGTTTCGTAAAAGTCTTCCTCTGAAGATAAAATAAATGAATCTGTATCCATATATATTATTTTCGAAGAAGGACTTTTAAGTAATAGAAAATTATAATAAAATTCATACATTAACCATTTAGATAATTCTAAAACAGCAACTCCTATGTATATTGGTTTATCATACATAATTTTTGATGGTGTTGATTCAATCGCTGCAAGATCTGTACCGAATATCTCAACGCTATGGAAATCATGTCTAGCTATGCGTTGCCTGAAGCCTGGCGAATTTTGCCTTGATTTATAATGTTTTACTAATACTATATTTCTTCGCTTGGCGACATTTTCCATTGTTTTGCCGTATACTGCATTATTCATTAACTTGAAAAAATTTTTTTCAAAATCATTTTCGGCTAGTTTTCTTTGATCAGTGTTTAAATCAATATAAGGCTTTAACCAGCATGATTGTGTAAAAGACAAAACCCTATGTATTTTTTTTACAATTAAGCCATGCTGTATACAAAGTTGAAGCTGTTTTAAGTGGATAATGTATTCGCTTTTATTCGTTAAATCAGCTATAAGTTTTTTCTGCTTACCTCCTGAAGGAACTTTGTTTTCTGGACAGAAAGGCAAGTAGTTATGTGAGTCATGCCGATCAGTAGGATATTCTAAATCAACTTCTAATATATATCCAACATGTCCCTCCACAGAAATATTTTTATAATCGAACGATTCTAATTGATCATTACTTAAAAATTTAAATCCTGAAAGCGATAAGGGTTGACTCATTGCCCAACCATATAAATTATTTGCATCAATATAGCTCAGATAGTTATTTGGTTTACTTGAATCAAAGTTAGTTATATATTTATTATTAGCTATAGAAATTCTTTGGGTACATTGAGTTAACCCACCCCTTATCGCTCTTTTTAAAAAATTGTACATGTCTCCGTCGCTAACAAGTTCTAAATTTACATTAGTATACTTGAGCATAGCATCCCAAGATATTGACGGTGCTGTAACATAGTTAATAGGGTCTAGCTTATAAATTTTCTGACAAATTTTTCTAAAATTTTCGAAAACATCGGTCAAAATTAAAACATCACTTTCTAAATAAAGTTTTATATAATCTTTTATAGTATTACAATTGAAAGTTTTCCAAACCTTTTGGGCAAAATTGTAATCATCTATACTACAATTTTCTTCGCTGAGAGAATTGTAAAAACTATCAATGTCAGGAAGCTGGGTATCCTCAAATTTTTCAAAACTATCTAAATAGTCGTAAGGGAAGACACCCTTCCTACGCATTTGCTTAAATTTTTCTCCCTGAAATTTAGTACTTAGAATTTTAAAATCTTTGTCCTCCAAGTAGCTCGATAGTTTTTCTAAGCTCGAATTTAAAAATCTAATCGAATCGGTGTATCTTATTTTGAATCTATTTGAGGCATTTATTTTAATTGTCTGCGTTAGCGCTATATAAAGCTCTTTATTACATGGTATGGGGCTTAAGTCTCCTTCTAATTCAGTAATGAATAAATGTATGTCATATTTAGATAAGTTATGAAATACTACAGGGAAGAAGGGATCACTTAATTTGTACTTTGGCTTACAATTTTTATGAATGGGACCCACGTATTTTCCAGAAAATTGATCAAAATATTTGTCCAGGTCGGGAGCGTTGATTTCCTTTTCACAGGCACAGCAGTTACCTTCCTGTTCATGGATTGTGCTGGCAATCGGGTTTTTGGGGGTCGACCAGTACATATAAAACAAGCTCGTAGTTTTTTCCTTTAGTGATTTACAGAATTTTTGTATGCAGTCAGCGCCTATAAAATTATACAAATTTTGAATTAGTTTTTAAAAAAGTAATAAATTAATTTTTGATGTTTTTTACATACCTTCATATGTCCACAATTCGTTCAGATCAGGATTATATTTATGTGCTACATAAAATGATACGGCACATGCAGTATGCTTCTGCACTTTTGTTGTTGACGAAGTTGAAGACGAATTTAGGCATGTTCTATAGTTTTCAAGAACAGCCTCAATATCGGCATATATCACCACCGGAGGAGATAATTTTTTGTGAAAGCCCTTGAACGAAGTTGTAGTATTTGGTTCAGGGTAAAACGAGGCCACTTTTCCGCATTCAAATTTGTTGTGGGTAGTATTATTAACCGTGAAAAACTGTAGACAGTTATCACAAAAATATGCTCCTGATTTGGCCTTGGAATGCTGTGAGTAGCATAATCTTTTTACACTTGTAATATAAGCGTAATGCATACTTTCTTGGTTAACGTTATTTATTCCCAATATATTTATGTGGTTACTTCGAATACATTTAGTTCTAAACGTTGGACCGATAATTTTGTCACCATCAGCATCGATCTCATAAATATTTATACTAAAATCTTTATTATTTTTCTCGAAATGAATAATTCCTTTATTCGTGATTGGAAACTCGATTCCTGAAAAATCCAATCTTACACCATCATATACAATTATTTCATTATTAATATTAATGTGGTAAGTTGTGGGCTTTGTCATTTTCTCTCGTGAATACTTTCTTTGCTGTGCTGTTGCAAAGGTAGCACTCTCATGAGTTTTATTTGCTATGAATGCCAGTATGCACCATTTGAAACAAAATACGTCAGTATTCTGTACGTTTATAAGTGCATTTCGGGCTCTTATATTCTTCGGGGCCTGTATGTATCCGCTAGCAGGAATGTTTTCTAGCTTGATTATTGTAATTTCAAAATAATTTTTTTTCTTGAAACTCACTGCTCGATGCTAATAAGCTATCTACTGCCATATTTAGCTCATCGATAATGTTTTCATTTTGGTATACAGATTTATATGCAGTCCCAAAATGTTTTGTTGTTTCAACAGTAACTCCTTCGTCTGTTTGTTTAATATAGGTACCATAAACGCTTAGGTTGAATTTAATGGCTCTATATTATATTTTTTTGGCAATGCTGATAAAATCAATAGTGTTTTGGACTGTACTATTGATTCGATATGATTTTACAGGAAAAACAGTTTGTGAGTTAAGAAGAATTATATTTTCATTATTTTTTACTTCTCTGGCTGATGCATTTTTATGCTTATCGGTCAATATGTGTTGACGTTCCCTTGATGCAAGATATTTGTCACCACAAGTAGGGCATAAAAGTTCAAATTTTAAATCCTTTTTATTTTCGCTAATCTTAGCTTTTTTTTCTTGAATGCTTACTTCCTTACCCTCATCCATTCTCATCCGTTTGAGAGCATTTGATGATGTTGTGGGATGATCGTCCAGATGATTTTGCCTTATGTTTTGGGGTTGCCGTTTTTCAACATTCATTAAAATATTGAATGCATTTTTTGGTCCATTACAATTTTGATAGTGCTCGTCGAATTCATAATTATGAACTAAGGTAGAGCATAAGTCACACCTTATTTTCGATTTACACATTAAAACCTCGAAGGCATTCCGAGGCTTTGAGCACTGAGCATAATGAGCTTCAAACTCACTCAACTCCACATTTTTGGTGCACAAATCACAAGCAATGAACGACTCCATTTTTAGGGTTTTAGTTTTAATTTTTTTTTATTCAAAAAATATATTGTTATATATTGTAATGTTGTTAACAATTTTCACCCACTCGTTAAAAAGGTAAAAAGCACGATTCGAATTGTTAGGCGCGATTACAAGGACCGATGTAGATCTAATTATTTTATTAGAATACAGTACTGAGGCATTTGAAGAACTGATCCTGAGCAATTTGAGTGGTGTCATTTTTATAGTCTAGAATGTTCACTTAACAGGTTGACATCTACAGGGAGTGCATACAGGCATGTTGTACTCCTAGAACCAATCCGATTGGTTCTCGAATATAAGGAGCAGTCCAATACCCCAGTAGAATGGTTATTAGAAGGAAAACGAACACAAGTATTGATAACAAGTTACCGGGGGTGAACGTGGTGTAGGAGGGGTTAGGATGTAGGTAAATATCGAAGGTGTTCAACTTTGACATAGGTTAAGGAAAGGCAATCTCTGTGTAAGCAAGATATGAATAAATGGTCAGTTAAGGTCGGGCCAGCATTGGCATAAGATGTCGCGATGCAAACATTCGAATTTCCTAAGCCTTAAGCTAAGAGTAGCTATTAAAAGCGGTTGCGTAGGTTTTTTAGGCGGTTTTAAATGTATTTTGTATGAGTTGTTTTTAATTGCAAGCGTATACTCATCCCATAATCAGTGTGTTTGGTATTCCACGGAACCCTCCCGTTTTATTGCATTTCAAATATTGTGACCCCTCGTTATCTTCTGAGAATGAGCAGGAGAAAGTGAACGTGTGTACCCACGAACCCGAATCTCACCCCCTACCCTCGAGTCCTTGCTCATGACTGCTTGTGCGCGAAGGTGTGAAATTTCAATTTTGTGAGTTTTGTTCAAAATGTGCAGTTTTTATTTTAGAACACAGAAAATTATACCATTGGAAAGGGCTTGAAAAATGCTTTCCAATGACACCAAATTTTTTTTTTTTTTTTAGTGAGGGGGTATACTAATTACGGTATCGACGGTCATCGTCGTTTTTTGCCTTTTTCAGTGTAGTAGTGGGAAATTACGGTAGCGGAGAATGCTTCGTTTTAAGAAATTCTTAAAACTAAACTTCTTATCCTATACATAAATATTATTGGGTGACCTCTAGATATAAACCCTGAAAAGTGTTCTCAATAAGAAATTTAAAACACAAACCTTAAAGTGATCCCACTACCTAATTTTCTATACACACCCGTCTAACTTTATCGTAGACACAAACAATTTTGTATATCCTCAGCCCTGAAAAGTGATCCTATAAGTCTTATACAACTTGAACATTAAAGTGATTCTTCAGCTCATTTTTCCTAGACACACTCCTCAAAAGGAATCGTATAACATATAAGAAAAACTAGAGTATAAGACCGCAGCGGCGGTCATCGCAGCGGCAGTCTCGGCAGCGTCCAAACCGCCGCTGCGAAAACCTTCGCTACCGTAATTTCCCACTACTACACTGAAAAAGGCACAAAACGACGATGACCGTCGATACCGTAATTAGTATACCCCCTCACTAAAAAAAAAATTTGGTGTCATTGGAAAGCATTTTTCAAGCCCTTTCCAATGGTATAATATTCTCTGTTCTAAAATAAAAACTGCACATTTTGAACAAAACTCACAAAATTGAAATTTCACACCTTCGCGCACAAGCAGTCATGAGCAAGGACTCGAGGGTAGGGGGTGAGATTCGGGTTCGTGGGTACACACGTTCACTTTTTCCTGCTCATTCTCAGAAGATAACGAGGGGTCACAATATTTGAAATGCAATAAAACGGGAGGGTTCCGTGGAATACCAAACACACTGATTATGGGATGAGTATACGCTTGCAATTAAAAACAACTCATACAAAATACATTTAAAACCGCCTAAAAAACCTACGCAACCGCTTTTAATAGCTACTTATAAAGAAATTTTATATAGGTTTTTATATTCTTTCTTTATACTCTTTACCCTGAGATGTGCATAATGAACAACAACAAATGAAAATCCATAAGCTACGTCGTATTCGGGTTGTGGGATCTTGGTAAGCCTCTCTCCTCTCCAACATAACGAGAATAAATATTAAAAGTGCCTGGAATATAATATTAGTTCATAAAGTTCGTCAGTCGTCAGTCCACACTGCCCCACAAGCTTAGCTGTCGCTTGATCGCAATACGATCGGGCTGTGTTTTGGCCATATTCCCTCCCCTTCACACGTTCGTGTGCCAATGGATCGTCGCGGGCCGCGCAATACGATCCCCTATTGTCAAGGTTGTCCGTCAAAAGTTATGTCATTGTTCTTGACCTACTCCACTTCTCGCGTCAGCACACCCCTTTAATAAAGCTTTAGCACACCATGATTTCGAATTCTTCTTCACATTATAAATTTATTAAATAATATTTAGGACGGCGTGCGCCGGTGTGGAGTAACATAATATTGGCTTTTTCATATAGGAAGCATAGGCTACTTTATATTTTGTTAAGTCCGTTTCCTATAATTTATGTTATTGTATCACTCTTATATATTTCATATATTGCCAGCGAAGATCGCTGGAAACGAAATTGGTTACTGTGCCTTAAGGGCCGTTGCAACGGAGATAGTAGCTCCCATCATAAACTTCCCTGCAAGAAGGAATAAAGCCCGTGGCAACCGCCAGGCATCCCAGTGGAAAATAACCCTCTGGAAACTAACCTTTTCCCAGCTGTGACGTCACTGACCGCGGCGCGGGCCAACCACACTTAACATGTTATCTACATGAGCAAGTCTGAATGCACACGCTCATTAATAAGATCATGGACCTCACGCCAACGCACAGGGTGACTACTAACTCTAACACGTCCCATAAAAGGGGTGCAAGTCACGACCGCGCAACGACTCGCAAGTAGCCGACATACCTCAATCAAGAAAACATTATATATTAATCGTTCCTGTTATTTTAACGCCAAATAAAAAGTCAGAAATTCATTTTGTAGCACAATAATATATTTATTTATTTATTTTGGTTTGCAAGCATGTCCTCTTATATTATTTATTTTTTTCTTTTATTATATTGTCTAGATTGTAATATATTTGCAAAATGTGGAGTGCCTTCTCTGTAAAATAATAATAATAACAAGTATCGAATCCCTCGGTGACTGCATCATTGCTCCACAGGCTCTACATGATTTCCAGGAATAGATGTTTTCATGTTATCTCCATCACATTCAAAGAGTATTGATTGTATGAACTAGAGACGTAAATTCCGTCAAATTCGTTCAGAAAAATCTTTACTTACACTTTTTAATCTGATTGCACAATATATAAAGAAATTTTATATAGGTTTTTATGTTCTTTCTTTATACTCTTTACCCTGAGATGTGCATAATGAACAACAACAAATGAAAATCCATAAGCTACGTCGTATTCGGGTTGTGGGATCTTGGTAAGCCTCTCTCCTCTCCAACATAACGAGAATAAATATTAAAAGTGCCTGGAATATAATATTAGTTCATAAAGTTCGTCAGTCGTCAGTCCACACTACCCCACAAGCTTAGCTGTCGCTTGATCGCAATACGATCGGGCTGTGTTTTGGCCATATTCCCTCCCCTTCACACGTTCGTGTGCCAATGGATCGTCGCGGGCCGCGCAATACGATCCCCTATTGTCAAGGTTGTCCGTCAAAAGTTATGTCATTGTTCTTGACCTACTCCACTTCTCGCGTCAGCACACCCCTTTAATAAAGCTTTAGCACACCATGATTTCGAATTCTTCTTCACATTATAAATTTATTAAATAATATTTAGGACGGCGTGCGCCGGTGTGGAGTAACATAATATTGGCTTTTTCATATAGGAAGCATAGGCTAATTTATATTTTGTTAAGTCCGTTTCCTATAATTTATGTTATTGTATCACTCTTATATATTTCATATATTGCCAGCGAAGATCGCTGGAAACGAAATTGGTTACTGTGCCTTAAGGGCCGTTGCAACGGAGATAGTAGCTCCCATCATAAACTTCCCTGCAAGAAGGAATAAAGCCCGTGGCAACCGCCAGGCATCCCAGTGGAAAATAACCCTCTGGAAACTAACCTTTTCCCAGCTGTGACGTCACTGACCGCGGCGCGGGCCAACCACACTTAACATGTTATCTACATGCGCAAGTCTGAATGCACACGCTCATTAATAAGATCATGGACCTCACGCCAACGCACAGGGTGACTACTAACTCTAACACGTCCCATAAAAGGGGTGCAAGTCACGACCGCGCAACGACTCGCAAGTAGCCGACATACCTCAATCAAGAAAACATTATATATTAATCGTTCCTGTTATTTTAACGCCAAATAAAAAGTCAGAAGTTCATTTTGTAGCACAATAATATATTTATTTATTTATTTTGGTTTGCAAGCATGTCCTCTTATATTATTTATTTTTTTCTTTTATTATATTGTCTAGATTGTAATATATTTGCAAAATGTGGAGTGCCTTCTCTGTAAAATAATAATAATAACAAGTATCGAATCCCTCGGTGGCTGCATCATTGCTCCACAGGCTCTACATGATTTCCAGGAATAGATGTTTTCATGTTATCTCCATCACATTCAAAGAGTATTGATTGTATGAACTAGAGACGTAAATTCCGTCAAATTCGTTCAGAAAAATCTTTACTTACACTTTTTAATCTGATTGCACAATATATAAAGAAATTTTATATAGGTTTTTATATTCTTTCTTTATACTCTTTACCCTGAGATGTGCATAATGAACAACAACAAATGAAAATCCTTGAACTTTCCACAAAACTAATTGATGTTTTCCAAACTGTCCTCCATTGGCAACCTGAGTTTCTAAGACATATTTGCCTTAAATTTCAATTTATTAAACTCTTTATTAATGTTAATCTTGTTTTCCTGATTCATGTTGACGGTAGAGAAGTTTGGACTTGGTAATATCGGATTCTTGTTATTAACTAATTGCTTCTAGTTGTTTCCTATTTAAGCACTAGCTGTTTGGAAGCTGTTATAAGTAGTTCAATTGCTTTGGTAAGCAATTTTGATAATTTGGAAACATATGTGTCTCCCTTACCTAAATGATCCATTCTATCCTTTGTCAAAAAATCGTCTGCGACTTTACGCATAAATTCGTCACCCATATTTTAGATCTCGTTAAGCAAGTCACCTATTGCTAAGTGTGGAGGTGGTGGTGTAAAGGATTGCCAAAACACCACAACGCAGTGTAACGTGGGCATATTAGTGCGCGAGTCCTGACAGGGACTTGGGCCTAGGGAGAGGCGTCCGATATTCTGGCACCATTTGCCGGCATAAGCTACGTCGTATTCGGGTCGTGGGATCTTGGTAAGCCTCTCTCCTCTCCAACATAACGAGAATAAATATTGCCAATGGATCGTCGCGGGCCGCGCAATACGATCCCCTATTGTCAAGGTTGTCCGTCAAAAGTTATGTCATTGTTCTTGACCTACTCCACTTCTCGCGTCAGCACACCCCTTTAATAAAGCTTTAGCACACCATGATTCTTCTTCACATTACAAATTTATTAAATAATATTTAGGTCGGCGTGCGCCGGTGTGGAGTAACATAATATTGGCTTATTCATATAGGAATTAAATTAATTGACAATTATTTTATTAGCGGAGAGTATCGATTTTACCAACTGTGAAGGTGCACACATCAGCAAAATGCTGACTATTCACGACTACAAACGTCGCTCAGAGGGCTCTTGCAATTGTCATACAATTACAAGGCTGATACTCGCCGCTGAACATTTAATTTATAAAATATTTTAATAAAATATCTATAAAAAATGGTAAAATGTATAAAAAGTGGAAAGTATATCTAAATGATTATGTATATGAAATAATTATTGTGTATGGATATTATTATATGAACTCCTAAAAGATTAATTCTTTGTCTTAACTAGGAAAGTATTAACATTGCCCAAAAACAAATTCTTATCTAAACGGGAAAGGACAATGACCGTTGGTACGGTGGAGATAATGATTGCCTTTTCGGTTTTATTACAATGGGCAAGTGGTGAAAAATCTAGACGGATGGTCTCAATATATAAGTACTCTAATTCACTCACTGTTATTGGCAGTTTGGCTTTGGATAACAAGTATAGAATTCTTACGTTGATCTGTGAATCGTTGTTTATAGTCTTTGCTAAAGCTTCTGAAGTGATCATGGTGCACGGATATATATATATATTAATTATAAGAAAGGAACCGTGTTCCGACGAACTTACCCTCCTTTTAATCTCGACGCTCCGGATCCTGGGCTTTGGGAGATTTTAGAATTGTTTTATACATATATATACGTGCAAGGCTTGATGGTGGTTTACAAAAAGAAAACACAAAAATTACGTTACACAAAAAAAATAACACTATCGCTGTATAGATATGTATGTATGTATGCATCGTATGAGAGTTCCACTGCGGCACACTTCAGTTCCAATGCTCGGGCTGGGGGCTGGTCGGTGCAGCTCCAATTTCTTGTTCAGCCTATGTAATTGGGGATTCTGTTTACACTTGCATTCAGAAATGCATGTACTCGCAAATTGTTTGTGATTGTTTTTGGCGATTCTCTTTTTGTTTATAATATTGGAGTGCAAGTTATTTATTATTATTTTATTGTTTCTATTGTCTTTTTGCTGCTTCACTTCACTGTATCTGCTCGGCTTATGCTCCGATGTGGGTCACCACTTTCTCCAGGGCATGATGTTGGTCGCGGCGTCTCTGAACAGAGCGCTTGTAGATCTTTACAACCTTAAGAATCACTATAACCAGGAGTAGTCCAACGATGAGCTTCATGGTCTTATTGACATCTTGAATATCATCTTGGTGGTCAACGATCTCTACTGTGTTTGGCCACATCTACATTGGCGGTGCTGCCGGCCACTTTGGACGTTTTGCTACCCATCTTGGGGTCCTTAGGCCATTCACTTGATTCACTAGTTCTTTTCGTCCTTCGGGATTTTGCAGGTTGACTTCCTCCAGATTGTGGTCGATCGCAGGACCGGCTATCGGGACTTTCTCCTGGGTGAAGTTGATCCTCGGGAAACGTTAAGACATCCTTCTGGACACCAGCCTTCTTCCAGTCGTGGTCTGTGTTGATGGGAGTTGTACTTCTAGACCACTGTCAGGGGGAGATCAGAACAATTTCTGTCTTACTACTTTATTGGGCTGGGGTCTTTTATACCGGACTAGAGCTTTCGCTAGCCCCCCATATTGGATGAATTAACTAGGTGTTCCCACCTAGGGGTCTTGTTTCTCTATTTCCCCTATTTTGGGAGTCAACGGCCGGCTGGTGCACTTTGCCACCATACTGGAGTACGGTTACGAGCAGGTCGATCGTGGTCGTTGTTCTGGCCACGCGATACCCATGAGTTGTCGAATTGTTTTTGCCGTTTTGCCCTTATCAATCGAAGTCATTAGTCATTAGGGGCCCCTACCCTCAACTTATGGCAGTTGTTTTGCCGGGGTTAATCTTGGTATGGGGGAGGGCGTACGTAACAGGCTCGAACTGATCGATGCGGCTACGCATGGAATGTCTTCGCAAAATAAATCTTCGTACGGCCATCTCTTTAGATCTCCGTCTTCTCCTTTATTCTTTTCTTAGGCGCCCATTTACGTGTGGCTTCGACCCACTACTTTAACCCAGTCTCAGATGAGCTAGTCGGGCTTATTACTTTATTATTTTATTATTGTACTTGTTTATTATGTTATTATTATATATGCTGAACAAGAAAAGCTTTCCGGCCTCGCACGGAAACATACAAACATACATAATTATACCTGTAAATAAAAATATGGCTCATATTGTTTTTGACTAGGGGCTACTCAGCTGAAAAGTGCAAAGTTTTCCCATTTATAAGAATTTTTTTTTGTTTTGTTTTGTTTTTTTTTATCATTTTTATTTTTATTTGTTTAAAATTTTATATTAATTACAATGATTTAACCTAAGTTAGGCGTCTCTTTCATGATGGCTGCTACTTCTCGCCTCGCCTGGATACCAAGTTGGGGGCTTCGAAGGTAAAGTCTTCTGACCGCGCGGTTCATGCGCCGGCTCATTTTCCATGTTTCCCGTTGTATCCGATGCGTGTTTGGCTCCTTTGTAGTTGCTCCTGGACTCGAAGCAACTGGTTCTGGTCCTCCTCCTGATCTCGGCTCCGGTGCCGGATCTCTTGCTCGAGTTCAGATGCCAGTTCTTCATCTTCTGTCTGGTATCTGTGTATCCAGCATTGCTGGATATGGTCCTCGTTCAAGTGGATGCTATGGCAAAGCCCGTTAATCCTAACCTGTAGCCGACGAAGCCAGCGGGCAGCTCGGATGGCTTGGTTGTAAGTGTTTGAGGACTGCATCATGTCTGGTGACAGGTCGGTCCCTGGTTGTGGCTTTTATAGCAGAACCGGGGTAGTTCTGATTACGTATTCTCCTCATCATGTGATCGGGACCTTCTATCAACTCGTGCAATCCCACAGTTCTAAGTTTGTCGCCTTCTGGAGTCGTCGGATTACGTTCAGAGGTTCAGGCGACATACAGATCTTTAGCATGGAATACTCCGACACTTTTCCCTACTGCATTGCCCAGCTCATATAGCGCTTTGCCCTTACGCTGGAGTACAACACAGCGAATTCGATTCGGGACAAGCTTAACATTATATCCGTCAGCTTTGTTACTCTGCTTGTAGTTTTTTCTATAGACAACTTGTCCTACGGAAAACTCTACGAGCTTGCTACGGGTGTTATATGCCTTTTCCGCGCGTTCATGAGTTCGGTTTTATCCTTGGGTCACTGTTTGTCGGATAAGTTCCATCTTGTCTGGGAGACTTATCTGTGGATCTCCTGCCGGTATTCGCCCTAGTTTCCGTAGAATCGGGTAGGCTGTTCCATGGGTAACCATCCGCGTTCCGAACATTGCGTAATACGGTTCCATGCCTATCGACTCGTGTAGGCCATTCCTAAGGGCACACTCTATTCGACTTAGTTGGGTATCCCAATTTCGCTGATCGGTGGCAATTGTCGCTCGCAAAATTTGGAGTACAGATCGGTTTACCCTCTCAGCCGCGTTTGTTTGCGGGGAGTAAAGTCCAGTCTTTACGTGTCGAATACCGTAGCGGGTCATTAGCTCGCCTAAAATTTGAGACACAAACTGTTTGCCGTTGTCTGAGTGTACTAACTCGGGGACTTCAAGTTGATGGAAAATTTTGGTCTCAAGGAATATGATGACTTCTGCAGCTACCGCATGTCTCATCGGCTGCAGCCAGACAAACTTGGAGAAATGGTCTAGGCATACAAAAACCACCGAGTTCCCAGCTTTGGTCCTCGGGTATGGTCCCATAAAGTCGATGAACAACCTTTGGTCAGCCCGCTCCGTAACCCGCTGTTCTCCCATGGGTGGTCGGTCGTTTTTGTTGGCGGTCTTGGTGATCTTACAGACCTCGCATTCCTTCACTACTTTTTGGACATCTACAGCCATGCCTGGCCAATAGTAAAACTGCCTCAATTTGGCTAGTGATTTGTGCAACCCCCCATGCCCTGCGGTTATGGCATGATGTGCTCTCCAGACTAAATCAGGGCGCAGCTCGGCGGGAACCCAAAGCTTCCATGCTCGGGCTTCATCCACAGCGTCGTTTAGGCGGAATCCCATCCGTTTATATACATAGCCTTCTGATGTTTGAAGGTCTGGACTTTTACCTAAATTTTCGTCCACCGCCTGCACTAGGTTGACATAATCAGATGACTGGAACGCTGTCGAATCGAGGTTGATGTGAATGTACAGTTCTTCCGCCCCAGCCTTCTGTAGCTCGTCCATATGAACTCGTGAGAGAGCATCTGGGACTACATTTAGTGACCCTTTTCTGTGTTCTATAGTGAAGTCAAATGCTTGTAGCATCAGACTCCATCGCGCAAGCTTGCCTGATAAGTCTTTCTGACTCATCAGCCATTTTAGACTAGTGTGGTCATTAATCACTTTGAAGGGCATCCCATCTACGTAGGCACGGAATTTGGTAATGCTGAGGATAGCGGCATAGCATTCCAACTCGGTTATGCTGTAATTCCGCTGTGCTTTGTTCAATTTGGCTGACATATAGGCGATTGGATGTTCTCCGCCCTCGTCATCGGTTTGGAACAAAACTCCCCCTACTCCATTGGTCGAGGCATCACATTGGATGGTAAATGGTTTCTTAAAATCCGGGGTGACAAGTACAGGTGCTGTTGCCATGCTGGTTTTTAAAAGTTCAAACGCCTTGATTGCCTCTTATGACAATTCAAATTTTTTTATGCGGTCTTTCTTCAAACAGTCGTGAAGCGGAGCCGCTCTCTGGGCGTAGTTTTGGATAAACCTCCTGTACCAGCCTGTCATTCCCAGGAACCTCCACATCTGTTTGGCGGAGCTAGGCTGGGGAAATTCTTGTATCGATTGTATTTTCGCGTCATCCGTTTGGATGCATCCTCCCCCAACTACATATCCTAAATATCTTGCCTGGCTGTAGCAAAACTTGCTCTTGTCTACATTTATCGTTAGCTCTGCCCGCTGTAAGCAGGCACTGACCTGGCTCAACATATCCATATGGGCTTCAAATGTAGGTGAACAGACCAGTAAGTCATCCAGATACACAAATACGTTCTCGCGTAGCGCCGCTGGTATAACTTTATCCATTAGTCGGCACATTCGCTGCGCGGCATTGCACAAGCCGAACGGCATGACTGTAAACTGGTACAGTGGCCTGCCGGGCACTGTAAACGCGGTTTTCTCTCTTCTTTTGGTTTCGAGAGGTATTGGCCAAAAGGCGTCTTTTAAGTCAATTGCGGAAATGTAATACGTTTCCTGTAGTCGGCTCAACAGACCCTCAATATGTGGTAGTGGATACGCATCTTTGATTGTCCGGGAATTTACTTTACGCGAGGCATAGGCTATTTTTCAGCCCTTTTTGCACCTGAGTTACTGGTGAACTCCAGCTGCTATTGCTCTCCTCGATCACACCTAGACCTAACATGCGATCTAGCTCGGCGTACACCAGCTTCTGTTTAGCTGGGGATATCGGGTAATGACGCTGTTTGATTGGTAGGTCCTCGTTGGTCACTTCAATTACATGTTGCTCTAAGCTCGTCTTTCCTAATCCTTTTTCTAGACAAGAGGGATATGTGTCTATCACTTGCTGCAGCTTACAATGTTGTTCTGGGGTAAGCTGATGTGGGGTATAGGCGGTCTCGGGCTTGCGCGTATTGTTCATGTCTAGGTCACCGGTCATAAGGTCGAAATCCAGTGTTGTTTCAACGGCGGCAACCTCGCGCTTACCTTTACCGAGGAAGGTGAGGCCGAATGTATCCCAGAAATTAATTCCAAAATAAAATCGTTGTGTCAGACCTGGCACTATCAAAAACTCTAGGTCCTTGGTTTCTCCTTCCCATTCCACAGGTAACGTTATGGCTCCCGTTACTTGGGTCTCACCACCGCTTACTGTGCGTACGCATTCTTCGCTTAGCTTTCTTATCGGCCGCGACCGGTTTTCCAAGAAAGCGTGTGCACTGGCTCCTGTGTCCAGTAATGCGAGTATCTCTTCTCCATCGACCTTCGTTTTGGCAAAGAAACGGTTGTCGTTTTGCACGCTCACCACTGTGTCCACCACTTTTTGCTTGAGCCGGCGATAGTCTGCTCGGGCATCATATAATTTTAGTATTTTCCGTGTTGTTCGTGTCTCGCTGTTTGCATCTTCCGAGCTATTGAAGATACGTTCACGAGCAAGTTCGTACTCCCTCTTTCGTTGTTCTAGGCTCTTATGGGGGGAGATTTGGTTGGGCTTCGGTGTTTTTACCGGAAAGGGTTGGTCCTGGTCCGCCCGGCTATCCCGGTCTTGCCTGACGGACTCCGCGCAAAAGCCGCTTGGTTAGCATTGTAACGTGCAACCTTATGTAGCACAGTATTGTACACAGATCTGTCCTCGCGGGGCACGCTATAGTATCCGGCTCTAGCTTGTCGGCTTTGGGGAGGTCTTGCTAATCCAGATCTGCTACTTGCCTATTATTATTAATCAAGAAATTGAGCGTGCTTGCGACGATATACGAAATTAGATCGTAGACGATGGGGAGAAACCGGGAGAATGTAAGTTAATTCCAGTAGAGAGATAGATTCAACTAAGAGAAGGGAAAAGGAAAAGGAACATTCGGTAAACGAGACGCCGATGTAATTGCGCCTGACGCCCGCCCTACCTAAGATCACTGTATCCAATTGTTGATTCGCGTGATCCCTTTTCAATACCTTTACGACCGCATCATCGCCCGCAGAGTCTCAGCGAAATAATTACTCCATGGTTTTGTTTAAATTCATTTTAATAATCCAAATTAAATTTCAGGCTTATGTTGCCAGGGCGGGTTACTCCCTTTTTCCCATTGGGAAAAGACATAAGTGGAATACAATTGCAAATGTCAATAGCCGAAGGGAATAAGAAGAGGCTATGTATACTATCGATGTCTAATTACCCTAAAAAAAATCCAATAGTTTGTTCTCCATAAACAGATATAATTACTAGGTTCGGATAATATGAGGTAATCTTAAGTTTTAATAAGGGGTCTTAATATATATAAAATGTAAAGAAATTTCATTGTTGATTCCGTAGATAAGTTTTTACTCTACAAAGGAAATATCTTGTATTGTTTCGTTCTAAATGTTGCTCTTGTTTTTTTTTTTTCAGTGTATTCACAGCTTAATTTTATTATTTTTCTTTTTTCTATTATTATTATTACTATTATTATTTATTTATTTATATTTTTTTACAGTATTTCTACAAATGAATCGCGTTCGGCTTTAGGACTACTAATGTTCATATAAATCTCCAATTTAATCAGCTTTTAAGGGGGTGCTTGTTCTCTTTTACTTTTGTTTGACCATTTTTATACCCTTGCAGAGGGTATATTGATTTCAGTCAGAAGTTTGCAACGCAGTGAAGGAGACGTTTCCGACCCCATAAAGAATATATATTCTTGGTCAGCATGACTAGCCGAGTCGATCTAGCCATGTCCGTCTGTCCGTCTGTCCGTCCGTTTCTACGCAAACTAGTCTCTCAGTTTTAAAGCTATCGGGCTGAAACTTTCCCAAAAGTCTTATATCTTTTGCAGGTAGTATATAAGTCGGAACCAGCCGGATCGGACAACTATATCTTATAGCTCCCATAAGAATAATCGGACAAAAAAATTTTACAAAATTATATCTTTGGTGTTTTTTAGCATATAACCTCCTAAGCTTGGAAATAACATTTTTTAATTAGTTTTGAATTTTGAATTAAATTTTATCGAAATCGGACGACTATATCATATAGCTGCCATAGGAACGATCGGAAAATTTTTGGAAAAATAATATGAAACAAATTATAGCTTCAGTGTTTTTCAACATATAACCTCCAACGCTTGGAAATAACATTTTTTTATTAGTTCTGAATTTCGAATTTAATTTTATCAAAATCGGACGACTATATCATATAGCTGCCATAGGAACGATCGGAAAATTGGTAGGAAAATAATATGAAACAAATTATAGCTTCGGTGTTTTTTAACATATAACCTCCTACGCTTGGAAATAAGATTTTTTAATTAGTTCTGAATTTCGAATTTAATTTTATCAAAATCGGACGACTATATCATATAGCTGCCATAGGAACGATCGGAAAATTGGTAGGAAAATAATATGAAACAAATTATAGCTTCGGTGTTTTTTGACATATTATCTTATACTATTGGGAATATCATTTTTTGTGGTTTTATACCCTTGCAGAGGGTATATTGATTTCAGTCAGAAGTTTGCAACGCAGTGAAGGAGACGTTTCCGACCCCATAAAGTATATATATTCTTGATCAGCATGACTAGACGAGTCGATCTAGCCATGTCCGTCTGCCCGTCTGTCCGTGTGTCCGTCTGTCCGTCCGTTTCTACGCAAACTAGTCTCTCAGTTTTAAAGCTATCGGGCTGAAACTTTCCCAAAAGTCTTATATCTTTTGCAGGTAGTATATAAGTCGGAACCAGCCGGATCGGACAACTATATCTTATAGCTCCCATAGGAATAATCGAAAAAAAAAACTTTTTTTAATTATATCTTTGGTGTTTTTTAGCATATAACCTCCTTAGCTTGGAAATAACATTTTTTAATTAGTTTTGAATTTTGAATTAAATTTTATCGAAATCGGACGACTATATCATATAGCTGCCATAGGAACGATCGGAAAATTTTTGGAAAAATAATATGAAACAAATTATAGCTTCAGTGTTTTTCAACATATAACCTCCAACGCTTGGAAATAACATTTTTTTATTAGTTCTGAGTTTCGAATTTAATTTTATCAAAATCGGACGACTATATCATATAGCTGCCATAGGAACGATCGGAAAATTGGTAGGAAAATAATATGAAACAAATTATAGCTTCGGTGTTTTTTGACATATTATCTTATACTATTGGGAATATCATTTTTTGTGTTTTTAAATTTAATAATTATAGCTGCAAGGGTATATAAGCTTCGGCTTGCCGAAGCTAACTTCCTTTCTTGTTTTATTAAAAATTGAATTCGAATGCCGAGTATAAATTAACCAAAAATATAAAATTTTATATTAACTCACTTGGTGTATTCTCCACGACGAAAGATCGATCTCCCGAGCGGTGACTGTAAAAGAATAGCGACTCTGGTTCGCAAAGGGTTAAATAAATACACAGCATTCATATGTTTTAGTCATCCAACTATTTTCTTAACTAATAATTCCTAAAACCGAACCCGTTACATGATTATATTTTTTTCTCTTTCGTTCGGTTCTACCTGCGCCTATCTTTTCTGTTTCTAAAAATAATTTTATCTTACTTAATATATTATTTTATTTAATTTCCAACTTTTCTCTCAGTGCGTCATTCTGTGCATATTTGGTGACTCTGTTCGATCTAGCACTTATTTGGGGTGGGTTAAATGTTAAGGAAATTCTAACACTGTGCGAATTTGTATGCCCTTACATTAATTATAAAAAAATCGAATCAAGGAATTAAGCGTCGAAGCGCGGCTGTTCTCCATTCACTAGTGTATCGACGATGGGCAAACCTCGGCTGCGAATTTACTTTCTGGCTCTCCCTAACCCCGTTGGAAAATTTCCAATGAGCACGTGATCGAACCCTAAAATTCGTGTTTTTGCCGATTTAAACACTGTGCGAATTTTTCTGGAATCCTGAGGGACTAC
This sequence comes from Drosophila subpulchrella, assembly GCF_014743375.2. Classification (NCBI taxonomy): domain Eukaryota; kingdom Metazoa; phylum Arthropoda; class Insecta; order Diptera; family Drosophilidae; genus Drosophila; species Drosophila subpulchrella. Next base: position 350,184 of record NW_023665711.1, on the reverse strand, counting down.
ATTTTTGCTCTATCGAGCTATTGCTGCTCTCGGTTGTTGCCTATTTAATTGCTGCTGCTCAGTTAATCGCCGAGGGAGAGCCGCTGAAGCGGTTACAAACGGAGCTGCTTTTCTGTCCGCTAAGATTAAATGAACGCTGTGGGGCTCTAGGCCTTAGATCGCGATGGGAAACTGCTGGTGCTTGACTATGGTTGACTATGGAGGGTGCTCCTGTGGACGCGTTATGCGGCAGAGTGGCTTCAAGCACGGCTGCCAAGGGGTGCTCCCGTGGACGCGGTGGGCGGCCGCGTGGCTCCAAACACGGCTGCCAGGGGGTGCTCCCGTGGACACTACGGGGATCCGTCGATCTTCCGGCGACTTTTCAGGGCGCGTCCCTCGATGCCCGTGCTGCCCAGCACTGCCCAGCGGGTGAACGATGCGGCTCGCTAATCCGCTAGGATTGCAGAAAATCTGCGAGACGAACGCCGTCAGAAACCCGCTTAAGCTCGGTTATCATTTTTCAGCTTACCTAGGCAACCGCCAATATGCATAAATATTCAACTCGATTTTCAGAACACTTATTTGTATGGTTTTTCGGACTTAGTGTGCCGCACTCGAATTATACGCGTGTTATCGCTTTGAATACTATAAAAGAAAAGAACGTGTCCGGAATTCGGATGTGGGTCTGTAAAGTTGGCCGCGGTGCGAAAGCCGAGCTTTGTATTGCGACTCTGTTACAGCTGATTTATGCCAGCTGATCTAATGCAACTGCAGCTGTGGTCCACTGATTTGGTAACGCAAAGCTAAGTGCATATGTACCTATGTATTTATAGAGCCTACTTTAAGGCTGACTATATGCATACGCGCTCGCACAAACGCTTCAGGCGCTGTTACAAAAAACCCCCCGCCAAAATCCAGCTAGGGTATTTGCACCAGATACCCTAGATGGATACCGCCTGAAGCTAGGTCACTGTCGGATATCCTTAGCATGATAAGTGCCTAACAACCGACCCTGTGGATCTTCTAATTCGTAATAGCAGTTACCTAACTTCTTGCGCACCCGGGCCTTGACAAATGAAGGGCCAAACTTGGCATTGTATCCAGATTGGAAGCAACTCTGCTTAAAATTACGTCGAAACACCTCTTGACCGGCTTTGAAAGATACTACCTTCGACCGAAGGTTATATCGCTTCTCATTTTCCTCATGCATCTTCTGCATACGTTTCTTAGCTTCAGTATGAACAATCTCGAAAGAGTCCGGACGGTTAAACATTACGGAACGATCATCGAGCAAGTTAAGCTTTCTAAGCAGAGAATATGTTGCACCCGATGTGACCATATGTTGACCATAGACCATGTAATAAGGTGACGTTCCGATACTGGAATGCATCGAGGAACGCAAAGCGCAACTAATCCTACTCAAATTTTCGTCCCAGTCCTTTTGGTCAGGACGTACATAAGCCCTGATTCCTGAGATGACAGAGCGATTAACGCGTTCCGAAGCGTTAGCCTGAGGGGCATGCACAGCTGTTAATACGTGCGTTACTCCGTACTGTTGCATTAGCTTTTTAAAACCTTCAGCACGAAACTGGGAGCCGTTATCTGAAACAATGGACTCTTGCACCCCGTATGTCATAAAAAGATCACTCTCGAGATAGTTTACTACTACAGCAGTATTTATTTTTTTTACAGGTTTCAAGAATACATATTTCGAGAAGTGATCGAGCACTATAAAAATGCCAATACTTCCGCTTCGAGAGCGCGGATAGGGCCCGAGGAAATCAATAAAAAGTCGCTGGAAGAACCGTTGTGTTTCCGGAGCTTTTCCTAACGGCGGACGCAGAGAACAATTCGGTGACTTGGTGGATTTGCACACTTCGCAAGCATTTACATACGCTTTTACGTCTTTTACTAATCCGGGCCAATAGTAGTAACGCCTAAGCCTCTCGATAGTCTTATGTATCCCGCCGTGCGAGCATAAAGGACTGTCATGAGCGCGAACAAGGACTTCTGGAATCATTTCTTTGGGTACCCATAGCTTCCATGCATACTCATCATGAAGGGTTTCTCCCGTCAGATGTTCTGCCTTCCTATATAAATACCCACTATCGACTTTCAAATCAGGGAAATTGGCCTCGTTAGCTCTAACACTATCGACTAATTCCTTGTAACCGGCAGACTTGAAATGACTAGAGTTTACATCGACAAGAAGCCCATCTTGTAAATCTATAGCAGCAAGCTCGTCTTCGTTGACTCTAGAAAGTGAATCGGGAACCACGTTCAAAGAACCTTTGCGGTGATCGATACGAAACTTGAAAGGTTGTAAAGCTATCGCCCATCGACCCAGTCGAGAATTTAAGTCGCGATTGGCCATAAGCCACTTAAGAGAAGCGTGGTCGGTCACAATTTGGAAGCTGTGACCTTCGACGTACGCTCGGAAATGTTTTAGAGCAACAATCGCAGCCAAACACTCTTGTTCCGTGACAGTATAGTTTCGTTGAGCCTTGTTCAACTTTTTCGACACGAAAGCAATCGGACGCTCGTCTCCCTATTCAGAAACCTGAACCAAAACTGCTCCTACTCCGCTCTTGCTGGCATCACAATGTATCGCGAAAGGCTTTGAAAAATCTGGATTGCACAATACAGGCGCTTCTGTTAAACACTTCTTTAATTCTTGAAAAGCCTTTATTGCATCAGGGGTTAAGCTAAATTTACGCTTCGTCGTCATCAGGTCTGTTAAAGGGGCCGACAGAGCTGCAAAATTTGGAACGAACTTTCTATACCAGCCACAAAGTCCCATAAAGCTTCTTAGACCGCGGAGGGTTTTCGGAATCGGAAAATCTGTGATAGCCGCCACTTTCTCCGGATCGGTGCGTATTCCGCCATCACCAATGATGTGGCCTAAGTACCGTACACGTCTCTTGCAAAAATGGCTTTTGCTAACGTTGATTGTTAAGCCTGCTCTTTTGATGCACACAGCTAACTCTCTGAGCACCTCCAAATGAGTCTCGAAACTTGACGAAACCACCAGTAGGTCGTCTAAATAAACGAAAACTTCATTCCGGTAATGCGGCGGTACCACCTTGTCCATCAGTCTAGACATAGTACTCGTCGCATTGCAAAGGCCGAATGGCATCACCTTGAATTGGTAAAGCGGCCTACCGGGAACAGTAAAGGCCGTTTTGTCGCGAGAGTTGACTTCTAACGGCACCTGCCAATAAGCATCCTTCAAATCTAAACTAGTAATGAACTCTGCCTTGGGAAGTCGACTCAAAATCCCGTTTATCTGAGGCAAGGGGTAAGCGTCTTTTTCTGTGAAGCCGTTTACCTTTCGGCAGTCAAGACAAATTCGGATTTTTCCAGGCTTGTTTACCATAATTATTGGCGAAGACCAAGCACTTTGCGACTCCTCTATAACGCCTAACTGTAACATTCTATCTATTTCGGTATACATAGCCTTTTCTACGGCCGGCGAAACCGGAAAATGACGTTGTTTTATGGGTTTTGCACTACCCACGTCTATTGAGTGTGTGATTAAATTAGTCTTCCCAAGACCTTCCTCCGTGAAAGATGGAAAATTGATAACTTCCGAAAGTTTTTTTCCCTGGTCTTCGGATAAAACATGGGTATCGGCACTACTGCTGTCACTGGATTCAACTCCAGCTAACTCTACTTCCTCTATCGCTAAACTTTTGGGAAGAAGGTCGTAGTGCTTCCAGAAGTCTATCCCCAGGTATAAGTCGTGTTTCAGCGAAGGCACAATGTAAATAGGTAACCATTTCTTAACATTGGCGTATTCTATCTCAACCTTGATCCGCCCTATTATACGCTGAGGACTTCCATCAGCCGTTACAGCATTCCTTTCCATCGCCCTAAAAGGCACATTCCCTACCTCTACTTCGGCTGCCAAGCTGCCCCCTACACAACTAATAGACGCCCCTGAATCGAGTAAGCCATACACAGTACGATCCAACAGACGAACTGGAATAAATGGTCGAGGATCTCGAGCTGCATACGGATTAGCACAAATGTATTCTAGGCCGAGCTCGCAACGTTTCACGGTTTGCCAGAAGGTTTTCATACGCCTTGCACTACGCGATTTTCGCTTTTGTAAGTCATGTAAATAATTGATTTTGTGAACAGCTTGTGTTCTTCCTAATTTATGAATTTTGTGATGGAGCAGAGAACTATTATTACTAACTAATGCATCTAAAGAAATGGGATTATCGACTTTAAGCACCGCCCTTCTTACTCCACCGTTGCCACTTGATTTCGTAAGGCACTCGAAGGCGTCTGTCTGAACGGCGACCTCGACGTGGCGGCTATGGAGTTTTTTGCACATTTAGCACAACTTGGCTTATATGTGTTGGGAGTTCCACAGCCATAACAGAAAACTCTCCTCTCGGACAAACAGTCCTGGTATCTATGGCCCTCTTTCCGACAGTTCCAACACACAAGTGAAAACGCCTCTATTTCTAATTCTGTCTCTGCTTCTTGCTCGCTTCGTTCCTTATGGTCTTGACTTATTTCTGAGATCTCTCGCCTGAATGGGCTGGCTTTTGCATACCCATGTATCTTCTTGACTTCATCCAAGAAGACCTCGCGTCTTCTGCAGGTTTCTCTCAGCTCTTGAACCGTTCTGATCTCTACGTTAAGAATTTCATGCCTAATCTCCGGGCGTAAATTATTCTTTAGGACTCGTACAAGCTTACGAGCAGGCCAAGGAACTTCTAATTGATCCACCAATCCCGATATGGTATCGTAAAAGCTGTCGAAAGATTCATTGGTCTTCTGCTTCCTATTTCTAATGAGCTCTTCAACATCTACATCGTCCCTTTTCTCCCGAAATTGTGTACGTAAGGCGAAACACAACATATCCCATTGTACTCTGCTGACGGACTTGTGGTAGCGCCAATAGAACTCGTAGGCTTTACCTTCGAAAAGAACGCTGGCATTTCTGCACAGTATTGCGAAGTTTCCCTCTAATGTCTGGTGTGTAAGTGCCTCAACTCTATATATAAAGTTGTCCACTGACACTCCGACTCCCGAATACTTTAACTTCCACCCATTCAGGATCTGAACAACCTTATCAGGCCGGTTGTTCAAGTCAGATCCAATACTCCTATGAGATATGGGTGATCCAGCATTTCTTACTGCTGCGTTATCGTTTCGATTGTTTAGATTCCTCTCGTAAGGTCTATTTTGACCTTCCGTAGCGCGTGAAGGCGAAGTAGGTCTTATTTCGCTATTATCATTTTCAATTGCTGGGGTTGCGGCCAATCGTCGAAAACTTTCTTCTACCGAACTCTGAACTAACTCTACTAGTTTATCTGAAAGAGTCGTGAGCAATATCCGCTCCATATGTAACCAACTACTCGTCCCCTCAACATGGGGTTGGCTTGTCTCACTTCTCTCTCTCTCTTTACTTTTACTACTCCGGGCCTTCTCTGCGGCTGAGGGTTGGATCAAACCCTCCTCCAAGATCAGCCCTTTAGCACGCGTTTGTGGCCCAGCTGGCCTACAAGGCACTAGGCAAACGGGACAGTTTTCGCTTCCCTTGAAATGACTCTCAATACATTTCTTGTGATACTCGTGTTGACATGAAGTAATATACGAGTCCGCTGCACCTCTTACTTCCCTCTCGCACAACGGGCACACTGGTGCCGAAGCGCCCACTGGTGTTTGATGCTAAACGCGTACTTTAACTAAAGCGAAAAGGATAACTGATTAATAATCAAAAGATACTGATTGAACTCTGGGCTAGATGTCCAGCGTGTCGAAAGGTATGAATCTTTAATGTTTACCGAAATTCTCTTCGTTGAGATTTAGATTTGAGGAGTTTTAGTAGGATAGTAAAAGATGATTGAAGACAGTTTGAAGATAATCTATTGAATTATTCCGGACAGAACGCTGTTTACGATAAACACTGTCTGCATTCCGGCTTTCTTCAAATCTAGAAAACTTCATGCAAAAGCAAACAAAAAAAATTTTAACAACTTTCCTCAACTTTGAGTGGTTATGACACTCTCGCAAGACAGGTCGTTTATTTTCCAAATCTCTCCGTTTTCGGAAAAGTTGCGTTAGTCTGACCGTGGGTTAATTGCTCGTGGCCAGTAGACCGACAAAAGTTCCTTACTGTTTTCCGCAAACAATTTAAGGTCCAACCCCTAGTTCTAGCAAAGTAGGTAAAAGGGAGTCGAATTTTTTTTTACCGCCTGTTTTTAGCTCTGGTCAATAAGATCAACTAAAATTGTACTCCTCTTGCGTTCCAAAACATAAACAGATTACACGGTGAAAATCAGCTGATTCGACATAACGGTATTAAGAAAATGAGGAAAATAAAGGAAATTCTGGAATCTATTTACGATGAGTCTTACCGAGTGCAAGAAGTTACACCCGTCAAGGCCCCACGTTGAGCGCCACTTTTATTAATAATAATAATTAATTATAACTGTAACGTGCAACCTTATGTAGCACAGTATTGTACACAGATCTGTCCTCGCGGGGCACGCTATAGTATCCGGCTCTAGCTTGTCGGCTTTGGGGGTGGAGGTCTTGCTAATCCAGATCTGCTACTTGCCTATTATTATTAATCAAGAAATTGAGCGTGCTTGCGACGATATACGAAATTAGATCGTAGACGATGGGGAGAAACCGGGAGAATGTAAGTTAATTCCAGTAGAGAGATAGATTCAACTAAGAGAAGGGAAAAGGAAAAGGAACATTCGGTAAACGAGACGCCCATGTAATTGCGCCTGACGCCCGCCCTACCTAAGATCACTGTATCCAATTGTTGATTCGCGTGATCCCTTTTCAATACCTTTACGACCGCATCATCGCCCGCAGAGTCTCAGCGAAATAATTACTCCATGGTTTTGTTTAAATTCATTTTACTAATCCAAATTAAATTTCAGGCTTATGTTGCCAGGGCGGGTTACTCCCTTTTTCCCATTGGGAAAAGACATAAGTGGAATACAATTGCAAATGTCAATAGCCGAAGGGAATAAGAAGAGGCTATGTATACTATCGATGTCTAATTACCCTAAAAAAAATCCAATAGTTTGTTCTCCATAAACAGATATAATTACTAGGTTCGGATAATATGAGGTAATCTTAAGTTTTAATAAGGGGTCTTAATATATATAAAAAAAAGTAAAGAAATGTCATTGTTGATTCCGTAGATAAGTTTTTACTCTACAAAGGAAATATCTTCTATTGTTTCGTTCTAAATGTTGTTCTTGTTTTTTTTTTCAGTGTATTCACAGCTTAATTTTATTATTTTTCTTTTTTCTATTATTATTATTACTATTATTATTTATTTATTTATATTTTTTTACAGTATTTCTACAAATGAATCGCGTTCGGCTTTAGGACTACTAATGTTCATATAAATCTCCAATTTAATCAGCTTTTAAGGGGGTGCTTGTTCTCTTTTACTTTTGTTTGACCATTTTTTTATTAAAAATTGAATTCGAATGCCGAGTATAAATTAACCAAAAATATAAAATTTTATATTAACTCACTTGGTGTATTCTCCACGACGAAAGATCGATCTCCCGAGAGGTGACTGTAAAAGAATAGCGACTCTGGTTCGCAAAGGGTTAAATAAATACACAGCATTCATATGTTTTAGTCATCCAACTATTTTCTTAACTAATAATTCCTAAAACCGAACCCGTTACATGATTATATTTTTTTCTCTTTCGTTCGGTTCTACCTGCGCCTATCTTTTCTGTTTCTAAAAATAATTTTATCTTACTTAATATATTATTTTATTTAATTTCCAACTTTTCTCTCAGTGCGTCATTCTGTGCATATTTTGTGACTCTGTTCGATCTAGCACTTATTTGGGGTGGGTTAAATGTTAAGGAAATTCTAACACTGTGCGAATTTGTATGCCCTTACATTAATTATAAAAAAATCGAATCAAGGAATTAAGCGTCGAAGCGCGGCTGTTCTCCATTCACTAGTGTATCGACGATGGGCAAACCTCGGCTGCGAATTTACTTTCTGGCTCTCCCTAACCCCGTTGGAAAATTTCCAATGAGCACGTGATCGAACCCTAAAATTCGTGTTTTGGCCGATTTAAACACTGTGCGAATTTTTCTGGAATCCTAAGGGACTACATTTTTGCTCTATCGAGCTATTGCTGCTCTCGGTTGTTGCCTATTTAATGGCTGCTGCTCAGTTAATCGCCGAGGGAGAGCCGCTGAAGCGGTTACAAACGGAGCTGCTTTTCTGTCCGCTAAGATTAAATGAACGCTGTGGGGCTCTAGGCCTTAGATCGCGATGGGAAACTGCTGGTGCTTGACTATGGTTGACTATGGAGGGTGCTCCTGTGGACGCGTTATGCGGCAGCGTGGCTTCAAGCACGGCTGCCATGGGGTGCTCCCGTGGACGCGGTGGGCGGCCGCGTGGCTCCAAACACGGCTGCCAGGGGGTGCTCCCGTGGACACTACGGGGATCCGTCGATCTTCCGGCGACTTTTCAGGGCGCGTCCCTCGATGCCCGTGCTGCCCAGCACTTGCGGCAGCTGCGGGTGAACGATGCGGCTCGCTAATCCGCTAGGATTGCAGAAAATCTGCGAGACGAACGCCGTCAGAAACCCGCTTAAGCTCGGTTATCATTTTTCAGCTTACCTAGGCAACCGCCAATATGCATAAATATTCAACTCGATTTTTAGATCACTTATGTGTATGGTTTTTCGGACTTAGTGTGCCGCACTCTAATTATACGCGTGTTATCGCTTTGAATACTATAAAAGAAAAGAACGTGTCCGGAATTCGGATGTGGGTCTGTAAAGTTGGCCGCGGTGCGAAAGCCGAGCTTTGTATTGCGACTCTGTTACAGCTGATTTATGCCAGCTGATCTAATGCAACTGCAGCTGTGGTCCACTGATTTGGTAACGCAAAGCTAAGTGCATATGTACCTATGTATTTATAGAGCCTACTTTAAGGCTGACTATATGCATACGCGCTCGCACAAACGCTTCAGGCGCTGTTACAGCATCTGCATCCGTCCCGACTTTCTCGCAGAATCTGCAGGTGGCATCGTGGAATTTGATCGGGCAGGATTCTTCCTTCGAAGGATGCTTCCTGTAGAAGTCTGCTCCTTTGCCACACTTATAACACACCAGTGCGTGTAATGGGCCTCGGCATCCTTGTTCATTCTCGTAACGCCCTCGCGTATCTTTCCGCTGTTGGTTGAATTCTTCCACCGTGACCGCGTCCGGCAAGTCTTCCAGTGTCTGGAATTCCTCTATTTCGTTGACTGCAGCTCGGCTGCGCATGTTTCTTCCAGTGTTTCTCCACCAGCGATCAACTCGGAGACCCTCTCTTTTGAGCTCCGCTAATGAGGTTATTGGGGATGTTAGCAGCAATCCCCCCATCTGGGAGTTCATGTTGTCCTTTAAGAGCTCAACGAATTCATCTTCAGAGATTTTGTGCTTGAGTTTGAAATGCAAGTTATGCATATCCGAGACATAATCACTAAAGGTTTCGTGTGGCCCTTGCTTCCTTTCCATCAGTTCCTTGACTTTCATAAGGTCACTCCCGGTAGTGGAAAAGGCCCGTCTCATTTCTTGGGTCAATGAGTAGTAGTCAAAATCGTAGTCTTCTGCCTTGTCCTCCATTAGCTGCCACTACCATTTCGTGGCTGCACCTGCCAACAGAAGATGGAACTCACGAAAGACTTGTTGGCGGCTGAGGTCATACAATTCTTGTAATCGGTCTACGCGGAACAGGAAACTTTCAACTGTCATGCCGCGACCGCTTCCATTGTACTTTAGGTTCCATCTGTCTAATCTGACGTCTTTTGGTCTTGGTCCCTGAAATGATGAGTTCCGATCGATCTCTGGATGCAGTTGGTGACTCGTCTCCCTTTCGTTTGTTCTGGACTGCCTGTGGGACGGGGTGTCCATCTGCCTGGGTGTTCTTAACCGGTGCATCTGGCTATTGAGCATGTCCGGCGTTACCGGTTCCAGAGGCGGAGTCTCTTGGTATCTCAAGAAGCTGTCCGTTGGATTCAGAACAGTTCGGGGCTGCGAAGACAGTCCCTTCTGTTCGGGTCTCCTGGAGTCGGAGACTGCAATTCTGTTATCTGTGCTTTCAGCGCTTCTATCTGGGCACTCATTCCACGCTGCATTTCGTTGCTCTGCCTCAAGAGCTCCATCAATCTTTGTTCACGTCGCTCGGCAGCCTCTAAGTTGTCCTCCTCGTGCCTCTGAAATTGGGGAAGCATACTTCATCTCCCTTTCGGCGGTCCTAGGGGTAGATTCTCCCCACCGGCGGCTCCTTCCATTTCAGTATATTGGTCCAAATTGTATTCTTAGGACAGGGTATCTACCTGTCCTGGCTGATTCTGTGCGAGCTCCCACGGCTCTCTTTCAGATGAGTCTCCTAGCCTTGGCGCGCTCGCACTCCGGGGTTGGTGATTGTCTCCGAGCGTTGTTGCCCGGTTCACTCTTCCGATGCTGGGTTGGAATAGGACCAGTCCTTGGCCCCCTTCATTTATGTGATTGGACCTTCTTTAAAGGCCTCCGCTTTCTTTTTATAGATTGTCACTTTGTGCGGATTAATACACGCACTAAAATTTGTCTTCACTTTTTTGCGTTTTGGTATAAAAGATTCACGTGATTCTTTTTAAAACACCCGGCCAGCGACGTATACGCTGAATAAGTCGACAATAAAAATGTTTATAAACTGGGGGTGCTTCTCTCTGCTTCTCAAGTTTCTCTTCGGTCAAGAACCGTCCGATATTTAAGCCCCAAAAAAAAAGCCAAAGAAATTTCCCTTACTAGGGGTGTTAGCCGCTTCTACACAACGCGGTTCCGCTAAGCTAACATGCCCTTACTTTCCCTTTTTCTAGACATCCAAATGTTCCAAACGGAATGGCTGTGTCTAGATAAGGAATCTGTGCAAAAACCCCCTCCCGCCAGTCGTCGGAAAACAAGTTGTTTGACCGATCATTCTCGGGCTCCACAACCGTCTCCTATCTCTCTGGACTCGAACCAAGCAAACGATCTGACCAACTAGCCTAATACGTTGTGGGGCGTCGGCCAGAGAAACTAAAAGTCGTCCACCGCCCAAATATGGTCAAGGGAAACCGCAAAGACTCGAACCAAGCAAACGACCGGACAAATGCCTAGTACGTTTTAGGGCGTCGGCTTTGCGTTTCCTGTCAGTTCCCCTACCCCCATTCTGTCCTGGATCGACAAACGAACAGTAGACCCACCCGCAACTGCTAAATGCGTTACCGTAATGCTTGCGCTTCTGCTCTTTCTGGACTCGAACCAATTCAAACGACCGGGCAAATGCCTAGTACCAGAAAGCACCTATAAATTGTATTTACGTTATTTTAACAAATAGTCGGTCAGCACGTAGTTTTAAAGTATTATAAAAAGGATAACTCATAGTTCTTGGTTTAATGAAATTGCTGTAAATTTGTCCATGAACAAAACAGGGAGTTCTACGATTGTAAAAGACAAAAAATAAAACATCCTTAAGTCAAGCCACTATTGTGAGACGACTTTCTGATTGAGCGGCCGCTCAACACTGACAGTCACAGAAGTTGGGGACTTTACAGTTACTAGCTCGACAAATAAGTAAGCACGCGTACATTTAAAATTATTTAATCTCCCTGCTCTATAAAACAGTCAAATTACCTATGGCAAAAAAGATGAAAGCTTTGCCATACTTAGGTTCATCCCCTCCGATACCGCAGGCATCGAGATTGTTGACCCTAATAATATTCCTTAAGGAATACGACAAATCCTACCGTTGGGCTCCAATTCTGTTACGTGGGCATATTAGTGCCCGAGTCCTGACATGGACTTGGGCCGAGGGAGAGGCGTCCGATATTCTGCCACCATTTGCCGGCATAAGCTACGTAGTATTCGGGTCGTGGGATCTTGGTAAGCCTCTCTCCTCTCCAACATAACGAGAATAAATATTAAAAGTGCCTGGAAAATAATAGTTCATAAAGTTCGTCAGTCGTCAGTCCACACTGCCCCACAAGCTTGGCTGTCGCTTGATCGCAATACGATCGGGCTGTGTTTTGGCCATATTCCCACCCCTTCACACGTTCGTGTGCCAATGGATCGTCGCGGGCCGCGCAATACGATCCCCTATTGTCAAGGTTGTCCGTCAAAAGTTATGTCATTGTTCTTGACCTACTCCACTTCTCGCGTCAGCACACCCCTTTAATAAAGCTTTAGCACACCATGATTTCGAATTCTTCTTCACATTACAAATTTATTAAATAATATTTAGGTCGGCGTGCGCCGGTGTGGAGTAACATAATATTGGCTTATTCATATAGGAATTAAATTAATTGACAATTATTTTATTAGCGCAGAGTATCGATTTTACCACCTGTGAAGGTGCACACATCAGCAAAATGCTGACTATTCACGACTACAAACGTCGCTCAGAGGGCTCTTGCAATTTTCATACAATTACAAGGCTGATACTCGCCGCTGAACATTTAATTATTATATATAAAAAATGGTAAAATGTATAAAAAGAGGAAAGTATATCTAAATGATTATATATATGAAAAATTAATTTTGTGTATGGATATTATTATATGAACTCCTAAAAGATTAATTCTTTGTCTTAACTATTAAAGTATTAACATTGCCCAAAAACAAATTCTTATCTAAACGGGAAAGGACAATTACCGTTGGTACGGTGGAGATAATGATTGCCTTTTCGGTTTTATTACAATGGGCAAGTGGTGAAAAATCTAGACGGAAGGTCTCAATATATAAGTACTCTAATTCACTCACAGTTTGGCTTTGGATAACAAGTATAGAATTCTTACGTTGAACTGTGGATCGTTGTTTATAGTCTTTGCTAAAGCTTCTGAAGTGATCATGGTGCCCGGATATATATATATATTAATTATAAGAAGGGAACCGTGTTCCGACGAACTTACCCTCCTTTTAATCCTGGGCGATGAGATCTCGACGCTCCGGATCCTGGGCTTTGGAAGATTTTAGAATTGTTTTATACATATATATACGTGCAAGGCTTAATGGTGGTTTACAAAAACAAAACACAAAAATTACGTTACACAAAAAAAATAACACTATCGCTGTATAGATATGTATGTATGTATGCATCGTATGAGAGTTCCACTGCGGCACACTTCAGTTCCAATGCTCGGGCTGGGGGCTGGTCGGTGCAGCTCCAATTTCTTGTTCAGCCTATGTAATTGGGGATTCTGTTTACACTTGCATTCAGAAATGCATGTACTCGCAAATTGTTTGTGATTGTTTTTGGCGATTATCTTTTTGTTTATAATATTGGAGTGCAAGTTATTTATTATTATTTTATTGTTTCTATTGTCTTTTTGCTGCTTCACTTCACTGTATCTGCTCGGCTTATGCTCCGATGTGGGTCACCACTTTCTCCAGGGCATGATGTTGGTCGCGGCGTCTCTGAACAGAGCGCTTGTAGATCTTTACAACCTTAAGAATCACTATAACCAGGAGTAGTCCAACGATGAGCTTCATGGTCTTATTGACATCTTGAATATTATCTTGGTGGTCAACGATCTCTACTGTGTTTGGCCACATCTACATTGGCGGTGCTGCCGGCCACTTTGGACGTTTTGCTACCCATCTTGGGGTCCTTAGGCCATTCACTTGATTCACTAGTTCTTTTCGTCCTTCGGGATTTTGCAGGTTGACTTCCTCCAGATTGTGGTCGATCGCAGGACCGGCTATCGGGACTTTCTCCTGGGTGAAGTTGATCCTCGGGAAACGTTAAGACATCCTTCTGGACACCAGCCTTCTTCCAGTCGTGGTCTGTGTTGATGGGAGTTGTACTTCTAGACCACTGTCAGGGGGAGATCAGAACAATTTCTGTCTTACTACTTTATTTGGCTGGGGTCTTTTATACCGGACTAGAGCTTTCGCTAGCCCCCCACATTGGATGAATTAACTAGGTGTTCCCACTTAGGGGTCTCGTTTCTCTATTTCCCCTATTTTAGGAGTCAACGGTCGGCTGGTGCACTTTGCCACCTTACTGGAGTACGGTTACGAGCAGGTCGATCGTGGTCGTTGTTCTGGCCACGCGATACCCATGAGTTGTTGAATTGTTTTTGCCGTTTTGCCCTTATCAACCGAAGCGTTAGTCATTAGGGGCCCCTACCCTCAACTTATGGCAGTTGTTTTGTCGGGGTTAATCTTGGTATGGGGGAGGGCGTACGTAACAGCAGGCAAAAATTTATTTATTTATTTATTTATTTCGCCAACGGAATTCCTTTACTGGCTACTTGTACAATTCAACAACTTATCTTAGGTACTTAAATTTATAAAATAATTGATTAACCTATGCTTAAGAATTGATTTACTTGAGAAGTAGTCCGATTGCATATCAATTGGAAGTGCGTTAGACTCATACAAGGCCCTATAGAGGGGCTCATTTTGGGAATAATTTGTCCGCCGCAGCTCGAGAAAGAAGGGATCAAAATTCCGAAGTTGTCTAGACGGGGCGTGAAAACCAACTTTCGAGAGTAGTTCTGGACAGTCGATACTACCATCCACCAAATCAGAAATGAAGCAAATGGCGAGGATACTTCTACGATGCTTAAGGGATGGTAGGTGAACAAGCCTACATTGCTGGTGGTATGAAGGGGTAGGGTCTAAAAACCTTAGCGGCAACAAAGCGAATTTCAAAAATTGTTTCTGTAGTCGTTCTATTCTGTTTCCATGAGTGGTAGTGAAGGGATTCCAAATAAGAGACGCATATTCTAGTTTAGATCGGACAAATTCAAAATAAAGCGCAAGTCTGGTGTAGGGATCCGTGAATAATGATGCGTTCCGTTTCACAAATCCAAACATAGCATAGGCCCTGGGCATAATGATGAAATTTCGAATCAAACAACACTCCTAGATCCAAGGATTCCTGCCGCAGTTGTAGAGGTTGACCATTGATATTATAGGATGTGACGAAATTGTATACGGATTTACTGTAAGTGACATAGAAGCACTTGCTTATGTTAAGAGGAAGCGAATTTCGGCTACACCAAGAGCTCAACGAATCTAAGTCATGTTGAACCAATTGTGAGTCTGTCGCTAATTTAATAGACTTAAAAATTTTTAAATCATCTGCATACAGGAGACACTCTGAAGAGACACAGAACCTCACATCATTAATGAAAATGATGAAAAGCAGAGGTCCCATAGCACTCCCCTGAGGGAGGCCAGAGGTTGCCAAATAGGAATCCGAGAATTTTCCATTAATATTAACTCTATAAAGTCGATGGTGTAAATATGATTTTATCCAATTTAGTAATGCCGAATGTATACCCAAGCGGGCCAGTTTTGCCAGTAGGGCACTGTGGCTTACTTTGTCAAAGGCTTTCGCAAAATCAGTGTAAATAGCATCAACCTGAGATCGCATATCAAAGGCATGAATGCAATAGTTGCTGAAAACGGCAAGATTAGTCGTAGTTGACCGACCTGCAACAAAACCATGCTGAGAAGTGCTTATATATGTTTTTACAAGAAATGATAGTTTATGGGCAACAACGCGTTCGAAGAGTTTAGCAATATTACTGATCTTTGCTATAGGCCTGTAATTGGCAATGTTATTCTTCGGCGCTGATTTTAAAATTGAAGTCACGGATGCGACCTTCCATCTGTCCGCAAAGTGTCCACTAGAAAGTGATTTATCAAACAGAATTTTAAGTGGAACGCATAGCACCTCTATACAATGTTTCAGAAGGTAGGCCGGAATCCCATCACAGTCCGGAGTGTAAGAATCATCAACGTCTTCCACAGCCCTATGAATATTCTCTTCTAGCACGATTAAACTACCTAAATTCAATAGGGGAGTGATCGTATTTAAGGTTTGAGAATCATTCCAGGCTGCTGTTGGCTCAAAATTTGCTTTAAAATAAGAGGCAAAGAGATTTGCAGTTTCTGTATTTGAATGGGAAGATAAATTCCCTAGGAACATAGCAGATGGGACTGAAGAAGCGTTCTTCTTTGAATTGATGAAACCCCAAAAAAAGCTGGGATACTTTTTAGCCCGTTTTCAACACTCGCTATATACTGATTGTAAAGAAATTTATTTAGAAATTCAAATTCTCGTTTGTGCTGCAAGTGTCTATTCCAATAACCTGGATCCTGTGTAACTAAAAACTTTTTATAGAATTTATTTCGAAGATTTTTAAGCTTTTTCAAACCTTTCATATACCATGGCAACTTAAACGAATTGTGGACCCTTTCTCGAGCATTGTTCTTAATGATGTTTAAAATAACAACTAAAAAAGTGTCATAACACGACTCCAAACTAACATGTGATAAAACTGACTCCCAGTTTATGGCAGAGATCTCATTTCTGATGGCACAAAGGCTGGTATCATTGAAAATAAATCTAGGTGAATATTCAGCTGAAGGCGCAAAACTGTAAAAGTTTATACCTAGTAGCAATGGTCTATGATGGATATTACAATTGCTTATAGGTGAATTACATTGGACTAAAGAAAAGTTAATATCAGCGCTAACGAATACTAAATCTAAAATGTTATGTAAGTTATTGAATATATTATTGACTTGTATTAAGCCCATACTGAAAATATCATCGATGAAAAGAATCTCGTGTGGTTGATGTATGTTGCTTGGCAGTGAAGAGTGATGCTCCGGATCATGAGACCAAACGAGGGATGATAGATTGAAGTCTCCAATCACACAGATATGTTGATGGTCCTGCAGATTATTGTAGATATCGGTAATGTTTTCCAGAAGAGCCTTGTAAAGTTTATATGAACCATTTGGTGGTATGTATGACACCACAATTTGCAGCGTTTCCGATTCTCCAATTATCGACACCGCAACTTGATCAAGAAAGGTATCTTCAACGAGAAGCCCAATTGATAAGCAGCGCAAATTGCAGCGAACAGCAACAATTACACCACCCCCTCTAGCACAGTGAGTTTTCGAGCTATCTCTGTCTTTGCGGAACACATGGTACAAATTGGAGTCGAAGAATTCATTTGAGTAAAAGTTTATGTTGAGCCAAGTTTCAACTAAAACTATAACATCAAACTCGCATTGGGATGTGGCAAGGTATACTTGCTCCGCCTTTGTCCGCATTCCGGAGATGTTTTGAAAATAAATTTTTAGTGGGGCCGTACTCACAATAGCACGATCAACAATCTCCGGATTCGCATTTAAGGTATCATAGTCCAATGCCCTAGGAAGTATTTGTTCTTGCGTTCCCAATGTTGTAGGCCCGCAGATCGCCTTCAGTAATGTAGTGTTTTTAATACGAATTTTATCATGCAGACTAGGATCGATGCATTCCTGAAGTTTGCTAGATACTTTTAGTAAGGAGCAACTAGTTCTTAAGAGCGATGGCAATGTCGCCGTTAACAGAGCATATCTATCCAAGTTGAGGAGAGATGGACAATGTTGTTGTTGATGCTGCCATCGGGAAGAGCCACACAAAGCAGTCGATGATAAATCCAAGCAATTTCGTAGCGTCAGAGAGGAGCGCGGTAATAAGGAAATGAAACTGTGATCATGAGTATCACTCAAAGCAAATTTCGAAAGCTCCAGCCGTTGGGTTTTTGTGAGCATTAGACGAACGTAACACAAATCAGACAACGACAGCTCCAGCTGACGTTGTTGTTGGTTCAATTGTGATAAGCGCACAACTCCGACGAGCGCGCTAAGAGCAGGAATCTTGATGAAGTATAATGAGAGCGGCTCTCCAAAGAGCGATTGACGATCGCCGTGCGAAACAGACAACAACAGCTCAAGCTGATATTGTTGTTGCTTTGCTTGTGATGCATGCACATCCCCAAAGAGCGCGCTTAGAGGGAGAAGCGTGATGGAATATGATGAGAGCGCCTCATCGATCAGCGTTTGACAACAACAACTGCAGCTGACGTTGTTGTTTGTTTGACGGTGATGAGCGCACAACTCCGAAGAGCGCGCTTAGAGCGGGAATCTTGATGAAATATGATGAAAGCAGCTGCCCAGAGAGCGTTTGACAAACGTCGCGCGAAATAGACAACGACAAATCCAGCTGATGCCGATGTTGTTTTGAATGTGATGAGTGCACATCTTCGAAGAGCGCGCTTAGAGCGGGAATATTAATGGAATCTGGTGAAAACGCCTCTCCAGTGAGCGTTTGATGAACGTTAGACAGAACAAAAAAGGAAAAATCCAGCTGATGATGTTTTTGATTTGGGAGTGACGGGCGCCCAACACTTAAGGGTGCACTGGGAGCGGCGTATGAGAGAGTAATGGTAGCAGCTAGCGATATCGAAACCAGCGGACGTTGACATTGCGAATAAGTATCATGAAGATGAGGAAGAGGATCATACAAATTTGCCGTGGTCAAATCGACACCAGAGGCGCCGATTATTGGGGTTATTTTGAGTCCGATGTATGATGATTGTGCAAATCCAGAACGTTTCCATCAACAATAGGGGTATCCCTGTGGATGAATCGACTGACCTTGATTGGATTGGGCCAGAACGCATCACTAAACACAGTGTGAAAGTGCTGCTCAGGTATTCCTAATTTGAAATTGACGAATTCCAGTGTAGCAACATCTACACCATTTTTGACTAAAGGCTTGCAAATTATGGTGGCGGTATCCACACCTAGCTTATTTGCAACATATTCACACACAGAATCAGATTTTACGTGCGCTCTGAATCTACCAATATGAAGGAATTTATTGCTCGGCACAACTTCGAGTAGTTCACAACTAGGAGCTTGACCAACTATTTGCCTCTTGTTCCTGTTATTCTTTGCATGTTTGCTGGCGGCAGTAGAAACTGGTTCGGGGGGTATCAGGTCTGCGTGGTTGGCTTGACGACCAATTGAAGAAGCTGGAGCCAATGGTTTCACCACTTTTTTACGCTGACTGACATTGCTATTGTCAGTAATAGAATTGGGAAAAGCCTTCAGAAACTTTGAGCTTAAATCCATGTATAGACTCTTCAGGTCATGAAGTTCTTCCATTACTTCATTGATTTTGGAGTGTGAATCATTACTCACAACACAGCGATCATACTGCCAGAATAGATTTGTTAATAATCTAATAGCATCCTCCGGGAGATCAACACATGCAGTGTGAAAAGTACGACGACAAAGCGATGAGCAACGAACCACCTCAAAACCGCGAGGCCGCGCTGCTGTAACTTCAGCATTGCACTCGGAGCACGAATAAGAATTCATAGCGAAAAGAAAACACGTCTGACTACAACAAATGCTAAGAATTCATAGCGAAAAGAAAACACGTCTGACTACAACGAATGCTAATCAGAAACTGATGTCTGTCAAAATGTCAATATAATAGAAACAATTCTTAGAATATTATCCCTCCATGAAAAACAAAAAAATCATAGCAAATGTAAATATCTTAACAATCTGAAAACTGCTACAAAGCGTTAGGCATTGTTGGGAAAGGTACTTTTTTACCTAGGTAAGGTAAAAGGTATTGGGCAAAAATAAGTACCTAGGTAAGGTTATTTTCCCAGTACCTAGGTAAAGGTGAAAGGTAAAAATATTGTTTTTAAATTTTTATGATTTTATTATTTTATTTATTTATTTTATTAAATTGGCAAGCAAAATAACTTAAAACAAGGAAGAGCGCTATAGTCGAGTACCTCGACTATCAGTTACCCGTTACTCAGCTAAAGGGACCAAAGGGAAATGGAGATATGCAAGCAGCAAAGCGAGATTGAAAAGCGCCACCTACCGGCGGTAGACAGATCTAAGCGTTATTGATCAGTCGATAGGTATTGAAGAGACCAATACTTTTAAGTTAAAAATTTGTATCTAGCATGAAAATTGTGGGCGCTACAGGGTTGGGCGATTTGTGGGCGTTAGAGTGGGCGTGGCATATTCGCGTAACAAACTTGCGCTGCGTACAAGGCTACGGAATCTAAAAATGATATCCCAATTCTCTATCTTTGATAGTTCCCGAGATATCCACGTTCATATTTACGTTTATAGCTTTTATAGTTTCCGAGATCTCAACGTTCATCCGGACGGACAGGCAGACGGACATGGCTAGATCGACTCGGCTAGTGATCCTGATCAAGAATATATATACTTTATGGGGTCGGAAACGCTTCCTTCTGCCTGTTACATACTTTCCGACGAATCTAGTATACCCTTTTAATCTACGACTAAAGGGTATAATAAGACTAGGTTTTAATTTTAATTTTTTAATTTTCTTATAACAATCATAATGTAAATCAATATAAATGCTGTCTTTTTTTGAACACTACTAATGTTTCGAATAACTCGTACCCCAGCCTGTTTCGTTTAGGGGCTAGAATTTAACCCCCCACAACTAAATAATCTTTTTTACTTTTTTAATACATCCAAGACGCGATTATATTTATGTAACGCTGTTAAATTTTTTTCATGGTCACATAGGTACGTCAAAACCTCTAGTTATAATTTGCAATGATCCATATCTTTTTCATCTATTGACTTTTTTTGAATACAGGAATTGTAAAATTCTTCAGAATCGTTAGTGACAATACTTTCGTTTATAAATTTTTTGTTGTGTTCCTTACATTCCTCGATGAGCCAACCTTTAAAGAACTGTAACCTCTTATTATCACGCAATGGAACCGATTTAAGTTTAAATGTATAGATTAGCTGTTGTACAACCGAAAGGGAAACCTTTAAGTATATTATTAATTTCTAGTTTATTTTTCATTCTGCGTTTATCAAACATCGCCTTAATTGTTTTTCGGAACGGTATATTAACAGGGCGTTCACCACTTGCAGATAGCAGCACCTTGTAATATGTTTTCCCGACGTGAGAAGTTGGTAGCATCTCCGCCACTATGAAGTCGCACACTCACTGATTGATCTGCAAATATTTAAATAAACACACATTTTTATCTATTGAAACATTACATTTTGTTATTTATTTAATTACCTGTGCTGAACTCAAGGAACCGAATAACGATATTAAAATATTTTGTTACTTAAAAAGTTCCACATCGTCTTAGCTTTCTAAGCTTTCATGGCCTCGTACTCCGTGTGACTGCTTGGATGAACCCTCTAAAATTGTTGAATAGTTTTTTTTAATATTAAGACTAATTACTCAGAATATAGGCATGAATAATTGTATGTACATTTTTATAAAACACACGGCTTTAAGAAGAGAGTTTGGAGACCAATGTGGGAGCATAAGAGAGTTTGAAGACCAAGGTTGGAGGATAAGAGTGTTTGGAGACCAAGGTGCGGAGAATGAGAGAGTGGAGATTTGGCGGGCATAGCGAAAGTGCTGTGTGCAAAAGGGAATAAAGGAACTCCACCGGACTTTGGACTCTGCCGTGAAAGTTGGACCGGGAGAAGAAGAGCCACATCTCGGCAGTGGAGCGACACACAGGCGTGCCAAATGCATCACGGGAACCAGCGGGACGGCAGCATTAGGCAGAACTTCGGTTGGAAGCTGTGCGTAAAGGACAAGTGGGTCAAACAGTAGCCACGGGCTTTGGACCCGGAGTGGAGAGATTCAGCGGGCCGTGCGCAAAAGAGAAATAACGGTTCCCGAAGGCCCTATATAAAGCCGCAGGGCGCTGGCAGCAAGATCATCAGACGATCACGAGGAGTCAAACCATCAAGATCAGTCAAGATATCAAAGTGAACTGTCAAGCCCACCAAGAAAACTGCAAGGAAGCCACAACAAGTCGAGTCGTCGAAAAATAGCACCGTGGGAGCCTACGAGGAGCAAGATCGCTACGTCGAGACGTTCGGGATTGGGATACAAGGAATCTCCGAATTGAGACAAAGGTAGCTGAGGTCCAGAGGGCATCAAGGCGATCTGTTTATCCCTGTCAACTAAATCCCGGCGTTACATCTGGAGAGCGGTCGATTCTGTACGGTCTCAAGCGGAGTAGTCCAGGAGAGCCCTACGGTTTTGATTTGTGAAGTCCCAGAACGGCGTGTCCGCATCCGGTTAAAACGAGCAAGAAGGGAGAGCGGTCGATTCTGTACGGTCTCAAGCGGAGTAGTCCAGAAGAGCCCTACGGTTTAGATTCGTGAAGTCCCGGAACGCCGTATCCAAACCCCGAGTATAACGAGCCGGTCGATCGGTACGGTTTCGAGTGGACTTGTCCAGGAGAGCCCTACGGTTTCGACTTGTGAAGTCCCGGATCGGCGTATGCCCGAAACCCCGAGTACCAGACGTCACGCTACGTTCAGCCGCGCAGGCAGCACAGCCAGGAGTAGTGCGCAGGATATTGTCAGCAGCAAGCCAGCCACCACTTCACGACAGCCACGCAACACAGCTCGAGCCACGCGGAAACGTCCTGGACAATAAGCAAAAGGATGAGGCTAGGGTGGAACGTTCGTTTACATTAGGCGTAGAAGCAAAGGGAAGCTCGAGGCAGCTTCCTGGCGTTTAGCCTTGACTGTCCGCGCGATCTGAGCAGAAACCCCAGTGGGACCATCCGGGACAGAGCAAGGGACGGGCAGCGGTGTGTCGAAAGGAGTAATCCTGGAGAGCGCAGCATCTGTTCACCCTAGTCTGAGGACGGTGACGCTTCCCTAAGCTCGCATGGTTGACCCCCCTCGCGAGTCCAAGACGTTATAAGCAGTCGCCGAGCCAACGCGTCAGGGACGAGCAGCGAGCGAGCATCTTCAGGGAGCTTCAAGGATATTCAGGGAGCTACAGGACTGGAGCACCTAGTCAACGAGGAGAGAGGTCATCGAGACAACCAGGACCGTCGGAGATACCGAAGAAATCGGCCCCAAATGGAATTACAGTTTAATTGAAATCCAGTTATATTAGAAATGCTGATTATACTAATAACATTAAAAGTTTTCAGAAATTCAAGCACAAAGTGGTTAGAGACATCACTACCATTAGTGTCTGCGCGCGGAAAGAACTGCACATATCGTCATCTAAATACATATTTAATTTGAAATTGAAAACAAAGTAGAGGTTATCTGATAGCCGAAGCGCTCTTGTTTATTTTTGTGAAACTATAACGCATTAAACAAATTAAGGCAGTAAGAACAATATTTAATATTTACCTATGAATTTTCTTTTTAGAAATGCTTGCGGTGCTTTTTCGAAATTTATCTTATGGCAGACAAAATGATGAAAACAAACGTGGAATAAAAAACGCTGGAGGAATAGATGCCTTGGCTCACCAGCTTTGTCGGTCTCAAGAAACTGAATATGTCTTCCTGTGAAGATTTAAAACGTTCAATTATTGATGAATCACTTGTTTCTGTAGCGTTATTAAGCCTCATTCCGGCTGGGATGCTGTTTGTTGTGGAGAAACATGTTTTTCTACTGTATTTCGAAATGCATCTGGAGTATTACGAAATGTAAGTTCTGCACTTAGTTGAGTGTCTTCTTTATGTAGTACGAACAGCTATTGAGAAAAATAATATTGCAAATAAAACAGTTGAAAATTGCGTCTGTATACTTCGCAATCTTTCATACCGATGTCAAGAAGATGAAGATCCTTTTATAACACCAGAAAGACTTGTATCATCTCCATAAAAAGGTAAAGAAATATTAAAATAATGTTGTCACTCGTAGAGTAAAATGGTTTGTTTACTCGTTTCCGACACTTAAATGGCAAAAAAATTTTATATAACAATATTGACAAAAAGGGGCGTAGCCAGTCCTTATTCACACACACACACCGCACATTCAAAAAAAGTTGGTTTATCATACTGCGCTTAAAAGCTAATAGCATATACCTGGTAACTACGAAAAAGTTTTTTTTCATTCTTTCCCAGATTTTAGAATTGAGGTACGCAGTTTTTACTAAATAAGAGTCGACGTCCTTTACTTTTTTAAATTTAAAACAAAAATAAAATTTAAAAACATTTTGGGATTAACGGTAAAGTAAGTAAAGTACGCAGCGAAAGCAACCCGAAACCGTATGCCCTTTGACCGAACGCAGACATTTTGATACAAAATCTACAAGGTTGGGAAGCATTTAGATTCCACTCTATCGCCCACAAACCGCCGAAAACTATGGTACCAATAGCATTGATGCTAGAAAAAAAATGTTAACTGAAGTTTCGTCAATACTTTTTAGGACAATTGATCAAACCAAGAAAGTTATAATGTAGTTTTTCTAGCATTAAAAGTGGTTAGGTAAGGTGATGAACTTGTCAAATCTCACATGTTACGTAACGTCGAAAATTTTAAATAATTGTAGTCGATTTCTCTTATCGTGCCGACTATATCACAACAATATTACGGATTCGCGTACTTTGTTCGTGAGATAATTTTGACTAAAAAGGCAGAGCAAAAATTAGAAAAAACTATTCAATTTGGAAATTCATGAAAATGTAATACTGTTTTGTATTAAAGAAATCGCGAGAACTGGTAATGGCAGGGATCCGAAAAGGGAATGTGCGCAATGATTCTCATATAACAACTGAACTCTAATTTCATTTTACATTTTCCTGAAGCCTATCTTAACTAGGGGCGAGATCCGGGGCGAATTCGCAAGAACGAAGAAAGCTTTATTGCGCTCCCGTTCCCGCCTTACACTCTACAACAAATTTCAAAAATAGAACGAGCAAAGTGCGCAAACACCGCCTTTTATAAAGGACGGTTGAGGACGGCCTCCACGCTGGTGAGGAGAGTTCCGAGCTCCTCCCCGGTCAGGATGTCTTCGCCGACCGTCCGAAGGAACAGGTGCTTCGCAGACTTCACACCTGCCTCCCAAAGTCCGCCGAAGTGAGGTGCTCTGGCCGGTATGAACACAAACTCGCATCATTTTTTAATGCGAATGTTCCGATACCAGTTCCCTGCTCTACCAATCGGGACCAGAAGTCTTTCCTGTGGCGATCTGCTCCTACGAAGTTCGTCGCGTTGTCGCACCACACCTTCTCCGGAATCCCGCGTCAACTCACGAACCTTTGAAATGCCAATAAAAATGCATCAGTGGTGAGGTCAGACACTAACTCTAATCGGACAGCTTTGGAGCAGATCTCGCAAATAACTGTCGACCGTTTCTCGTTGTCTGCAAATAACTGTCTTTTCCCGACTCTTTACGAAATGACTCAGAGAGCAACCGATTTATGGGTTCTTATGGGCTCGCTCGCGCTCAGAGCGAAACCGTTTTTTTCTATTCTGATTTGTTCTGGTTGTTTCAAGACCGTTTTGTCGTGTTTTAGTGAAGCAAAAGGTCTTTTGCGTATGTTGGTATACATTCTCACGCATAGGCAAGCAAATCGTTAAAAGTCTGTTTTGCAGACGAAATATATTAATTGCGATCGTTAACAAAAATATTTGAAAATATATCTAAACTGTTCTATTAAACAAATTAAATTATTTCTTTATCACAACAGCGAAACTAAATGTGAAGACCGTTTGCGTTGAGTTTTTCGGTCAATCGGTCTTTTGCTGACTCTCTTTGTGCGAGCGTTTCTCGTTCCGTTCCTTACGCACTGCTCATTGACAGAGCGACATACAAAGAGCTTAACGAAAAGCGCTCAACAGAAAACATAAATGAACTCAGCAAGAGTCTCTTGCTCAGAGCGAGAGCGAGAGAGTATGAACTTTTTCGGTTGTGCTCGCAACGAGAGCGTAAGAAGAAAAACGGTAAACAGTTATTTGCGAGCTATGCTTTCAGTTCTTTTGGAGTAATACTTTTTCAAAGGGCTGCGACACTTTTTTGAACCTTTGAATAGACCCACCCGATAACTCTTAGAAGCTTTATGTGCGACAAAAAGGCTTTTTTTTCTGAAGCACATAATTGGGCTCTTGGATTACAACAAGCGCTAATGCTGATTTGCGTGATTCCATCGACACGACATCAGCAGGAACTTCGAAGTGTCGATTTACTGGCCATTCTATTTCTGCATCGAGCAAAAACGACTGCCCAACGAACCAAATGGAAGCTGTAAGTTCCTCAACGTCACATCCCCGTGACACAATGTGCGCTGGGTTTTCTTTCTTAGGGACATGCAGCCAACTTGCTTTTTCCGACCACTCTTGAATCTCTGCAACTCGGTTTGAAACAAAAACCGACAATGACGACGGATGCGTTTTGATCCAATGCAGAGTGATCTCCGAGTCCGTCCATAGGAACACTTTTGTAATCGGAAAACTAAACAATGGTCTTACACTGTTGTAAAGATCCGCTAGAAGGTGAGCTGCGCACAACTCAAGGCGGGGCAAAGTTTTCGTCTTAAGGGGAGCTAGTTTAGATTTTGCTGTCAATAAAGATACTTTTAAACCTTCAGCGGAATTAGTGCGAACGTAGATGCACGCTCCATATGCTCGCATGGAATCGTCAGCGAAACCATTTATTTCTGCCGGGACTTTGGCGTCTGTATGAACGAATCGCGATGCCTTGATTTTCGGCACCTTCAACAGCATTCCCTTGAAAGCTTCCCAAGATGTCTGCAGTTGCATCGGCAGAGACTAGTCCCAGTCTTCCTTTTGAAGCCACACTTCCTGCAACAACATCTTTGCTCTTGTCATAGGCCACAATAGGCCAAGCGGATCGAAAATTCGGGCCGTCACCGACAGTATGTTTCGTTTTGTCGCACGAAGATCCAGGAAAGAGTCATCCAACCGAAATTGAAAGTAATCTAAACCAGCCAACCAAACCACGCCAAAGGTTTTAGTTTCGTCTGAGTCTGCCGTTAGTGGCATGACAGCGCTTTCAGATGCGAACAACTCTGGGCAGTTAGAAAACCAATTAAAATCCTGCCTCGAAGGCTTAACAGGTGCTCAACGCATCTGGCGCCAGTCAACAAATCGTCAACATAAAAGTCATTCGGAATGAGCTTGCCGGCTTTTGGGTACGAATCTTGCGCAATCTCTCCAAGCCGCATTAAACAACGGATTGCCGATAGGGTGCTGGCGAAGTTCCATAAGTCACGGTGTTCAGCTTGAAGATTTTCAAAGACTCAGATGGATCTCGTCTCCACACGATGAGCTGAAAGTTTCGGTCAGCTTCATCAACCAAAACTTGACGATACATCTTTTGTACGTCCGCTGCAAGCGCAAACTTGTGCAGTCTAAAACGAAGCAGCGTCGAATACAGCTTCCCTTGAATGGTGGGACCTACCATCAAGATGTCATTCAATACAACCTGTGTCGATGTACGGCTCGAGGCGTCGAAAACCACTCTCAACTTTGTTGAAGTGCTTTGAGGTCGAAGAACGCATTGGTGCGGATCGAAATAGTGCGGACTGTCTAGAATTTGATTATCAGTGAAAGACATTTTGCCAATGGCTACATATTCTTCCATGAATTCTAGATACATTTTTTTTAATGAAGGATCCTTGGACAATCTCCATTCAAGCGACAAAAATCTACGTTTCAAAAACTTCATATAATAAACCAAGAGTGTTTGGGTCTGATTTGAACGCAGACGAACCGAAAATCTCCCGGACGACAATCTCTGAGTATTTTTCTTAAAGTGTTGCTTACAAAGCTGCTGCTCAGGTGTATGGACCTTGGCCTTGGTCGGCAAGTCCTCCACAGACCAGAAATTCTGCAGGGTTGTGTCGATTGACTCCAACACTTCCGCCTGGCAGATAAGATGTACCAATTTTTCTGCAACTCTTATTTTTTCTGAGGCACATCTCCCTGACACTATCCAGCCGAGAACTGTTATTGGTAAAATGGGAAAATCAGGCCCTTGCTTTATTTGCTCGACTGAGAACAGTTCAAAGAAGGAGTCTGCGCATTTAAGCATATCTAATTTCTGGGGATTGAAGAAGAATGGATCTGCCAATTGAATATTTTCAGGCACCCTCCAGCCGCTGGTGTTCACCGTTTGATCCGGATGATAACCAGAAATATTTTTTAAGATGTAAAATTCGGACGACAACTGACTTCTACACACTCGTGACTTGACTATCGTGTGTATTTTCTTGGTTGCTTGAGCGTTAGGTCAATGCCCTGCAAGCTCAAACACACGTCCTCTCTCTTAACCTTAAGTCTCTGAGCTATCTCATCGCTCACAAAAATTACTTGTGAGCCAGAATCGAGCAACGCTCGAGCCAATGGCTGGGAAATTTTTGCCATATTAAACAGGGTCGTTATATTGTCAAAGAATATTAAACAATCATTTTCGTACACCCGCCATAGGCTAGCCAGGGCTTTTGGATAATTATCCGCGCTGATTTAAAATCCCCTGACTGTTCCTAGCGCGTCTCCAGCCAAACACGATATTAAATGTTTAAATTTTTCGATATCTTGCAACGTGTCACCTTTGTCAACAAAAGTTTCGAAAAGGCTAATAAAATTTTTAAATTCGAAATGCTTTCCGCTGGGGGTGCGCGCGTTGCCGGCGGAGCGGAAGTGTCAACGCTTTTACGCCTTTGTTTGTGCCTAACCGAAGTAGACACCTGCAGGACGATCGCGTCGCGGCAATGGTAACTATGGTTACTGCAATGCCGGAGCACAGGCGATGCTGAACTGCGCTGAGGTTGAGCTAACGTGGTTAGCTGCTAGTTGAGATAGTGTATTACGAGCCCTATTCCTAGAGGTAGGAAGTAGAACCGCGGAGTTATGAGGTGTGTTGATAACTGATTTATTCTTCATTTGATACCTGCTTATATTCTACTTAGAACACGGAAGCTTAGTGTAATGGTTAGTGAAAGAAGCTATATTCTAAAGTAGGTCAGGGAATTATGTAGCAGTTGCGTAGTTGGCTCGGCTGACACCGCAAATGTGCTGACTGCATTGGCGGGTCAGCGTATCGTTGTGACGGTGAGATGGTGAGATGGTGAGTTAGTGAGACATATAATATGCTGACCAGCAATTCTCATCTGCAGTGAGTGCTACTGAGCGCCTGGTACTGTTCCCAACTTGGCTACTGCTTGATTTGTTGGGTGTGGTCATGTTGAGTACCTTTGGGTACGAACATTCTCCCCCCCATTGAGGGGTACCCTCAATTAAAGGCGTGATGTCGGTCAGCCCTTGGCCGCATTGTATAGAAAGCACCTAACAAATCATTGACCACGGGGGATCTTTCCTTCAACTGCGGCGGTTCCTGTTTGTGATTCAGGTCCTTCACATCTTCTTGATGCTGCTGAACACTCCCCTTTGCGATAAAATTTACATTACCGTGGGGACTAAAATTGTGCCCTCGTAGAATTTGATCATGTGGCACGTCTATGGTATGTGGACGTTCTGCAACAAAACTAAGATCTTTCTTGGTTAAGTTTAGAAATGTTGAACCAAAGTCAGCCTTCTTGTAGGTTTTGAATTGATGAGACGTCGGTTCTATATTCATCGGATTTTTATCTTTCGTTGGCTCATAAGCAGCGTTCGGTCCTGCAAAATCATCTTTGTTTTCTATTAGATTGGGGTTGATTTCCGTATCAGAAGAGGTTTCTTTATTGAGATAACCTGTGATTACATAACCAAGCCTTGTGCCTTGTGCCAAAGGTTTATTAGGTCCTAGTTCAAGAAGTTCACCGGTAATTACACGAGAAAATACTTCAACCCCTAAAGTTAGGTCAATGGGTCCTGGTTGCCGAAAGTCAGGATCTGCTAACGGCAGTCCCTCGGGAATATTAAGATCGGTTGTAATCGGTACTGACGGTTGGTCTGTAATGACTGTGGGCATAATAAATACCTCTAATAGTTTTTCAAACCCTGATGTACAGGATGAGAGCTTTAGTGTTGATCTAATTGCTGTTGATATCTTTCCTCCGATTCCAGATATTTCAATCGGTGACCTTTGTTTAAGAGATAGCAGATCTGCCATTCTCCTTGAAATAAGATTCACCTGTGATCCACCATCTATTACAGCGCGACATGTTTGTAATTAGCCGTTTGGCCCTTGTAATGAGACCTTGGCGGTCGCGAGCAAAGTATATCCTCCTACGTGGTCGTAGCCTGCAACGGTTACTGCGCCGGCCACTGGATTGCTAGTCGGTCCTTGGTGTAACAGTGAATGATGCCGTTGCTGGCAGACTCGACAAGTGGTCGGTGATCCACAGTTTTCAACCTTATGAGCTGTAGACAAACAATTTGTGCATGCTCCTACTTGAATAATGGCTTGGCGCCGTGCTTTGGGGTCCATTTGCTGGATACGGCTACATGCTCTAAGATTATGTTGTCCTAGGTGACAAATCTTACAGCTTTCTTCGTTGTGAACTGACTGATGGCGGAGTGTTGCTGTAGGTTGAGCGCTTATCGTCTCCAGCATGCAAGCGCGCCGCTCAATAAACGTCAGTACACTCCATAACGTTGGAATTTCCGTTGGTGCATCCGCTGAATTTTCGAGAGCAGCTAGAGACTGCTGGTCTAGTTTTCTTCTGATAAGAAAACACAGGATTGGATCCCAGGATTTTGTGCTGATATCAAGGTTTTTAAGAGTACTCATTGAATTTTTTATAGTGTCATGCAAGGCCCTTAGTTGGCGCGAGGAGCCGTCTATAGGCTTATGGTCAATAATTTTTGCAATGGCGGCGAATACTAGTATTTTTCCGTTCTGGTACGTGGCCTTTAAACGCAACCAGGTGTCGTCATAGCCACCCTGTGAGAAGGCTGTGTCTGTCAAGACGTTTCTCGCTTCACCACGAAGCGAACTCTGTAGAATATGTAGTTTTTGACTGGCCGAATATGGTTTGTTATGTACCAATTCCACAAAGAGATCATGGAACCGTGGCCAGTCTAGATACTCGCCGTTGAACTCCGGAATGCTAATTGGCGGAAGTGCCAAGTTTAGGCTCATTGGCGCGTCGTTTTCTCGTAGCAGGTTCATTTCGTATTCCTCGTATAATGTGTGGAATTGGGCTAGCTCTGCTTCTGCCAGAGCTGCGGCCCCAGGTGTGCTATCCAATTCGTCGTGGGCTTGCCTTAGTAACGCCCAATGGAGATCCAGGTGCCTTTGTAGGGCTGGGGTGACAGTTGGGGCGTTCGAGGCTAATGTTAATGATGACTCCAATTCGTTGCATCTTCTCTGCAACTGTCGGATCACCGTGTCAATTGGGGAATCTCCTTTGACTTGATCTCTTGTTGTGATCTTGATGTTGGCCGAAGTTCGTCTGGGGGCCTTCGGAAGCCCGCTTCCAGTCGGCATGTTGTCCAGAAAAATATTCTGATATTTTTCGACCAGCTCTTTAAGTGCTATTAGTCGTGAAGAGTACTCACTTCCAGTGGGTAGTGCCGCTTGCTGGACTTCTTCATCTAGGTCGCAAAACTGCTGCCAGAGATCGTTTAGCTGAGTTAGCTTACCGGAATAATATCCGTCTCGGTGGCGTCGGTCGGCAGAATCCTTGCCATAATTCTTAATGAGCTGTTGGATTTTTCCTTGCAGCTCGTTTTGGGTGTCTAGTAATCGATTGTGTAAATCGATTCTTGTGTGACTTGTTTCCTCAATGAATGAAGTAGACATATTGTGTGTCTTGGAAACAAAGAATCTTGTGAAGCTGGATGAAGCTGAGTATCCTGTGAAGCTGGATGAAGCTGAGTATCCTGTTAAGCTGGATGAAGCTGAAGTTCCTGTGACGCTGGAAGAAGAAGCGAATCCTGTGAAGCTGGATTAAGCCGAGTTCCTGTGACGCTGGAAGAAGAAGCGTATCCTGTGAAGCTGGATGAAGCTGAAGTTCCTGTGACGCTGGAAGAAGAAGCGAATCCTGTGAAGCTGGATTAAGCTGAAGTTCCTGTGACGCTGGAAGAAGAAGCGTATCCTGTGAAGCTGGATGAAGCTGAAGTTCCTGTGACGCTGGAAGACGAAGCGTATCCTGTGAAGCTGGATTGAGCTGAAGTTCCTGTGACGCTGGAAGAAGAAGCGTATCCTGTGAAGCTGGATTAAGCTGAAGTTCCTGTGACGCTGGAAGAAGAAGCGAATCCTGTGAAGCTGGATTAAGCTGAAGTTCCTGTGACGCTGGAAGAAGAAGCGTATCCTGTGAAGCTGGATTAAGCTGAAGTTCCTGTGACGCTGGAAGAAGAAGCGAATCCTGTGAAGCTGGATTAAGCCGAGTTCCTGTGACGCTGGAAGAAGAAGCGTATCCTGTGAAGCTGGATGAAGCTGAAGTTCCTGTGACGCTGGAAGAAGAAGCGAATCCTGTGAAGCTGGATTAAGCTGAAGTTCCTGTGACGCTGGAAGAAGAAGCGTATCCTGTGAAGCTGGATGAAGCTGAAGTTCCTGTGACGCTGGAAGACGAAGCGTATCCTGTGAAGCTGGATTGAGCTGAAGTTCCTGTGACGCTGGAAGAAGAAGCGTATCCTGTGAAGCTGGATTAAGCTGAAGTTCCTGTGACGCTGGAAGAAGAAGCGAATCCTGTGAAGCTGGATTAAGCTGAAGTTCCTGTGACGCTGGAAGAAGAAGCGTATCCTGTGAAGCTGGATTAAGCTGAAGTTCCTGTGACGCTGGAAGAAGAAGCGAATCCTGTGAAGCTGGATTAAGCTGAAGTTCCTGTGACGCTGGAAGACGAAGCGTATCCTGTGAAGCTGGATGAAGCTGAAGTTCCTTTAGTGGGAAGGGGGTTGCTTGAGTGTGATCCTTTGTTGTTAAAGGATCACGTCGGGGTCACCATGTTTTTTCCCAACCGAAGTAGACACCTGCAGGACGATCGCGTCGCGGCAATGGTAACTATGGTTACTGCAATGCCGGAGCACAGGCGATGCTGAACTGCGCTGAGGTTGAGCTAACGTGGTTAGCTGCTAGTTGAGATAGTGTATTACGAGCCCTATTCCTAGAGGTAGGAAGTAGAACCGCGGAGTTATGAGGTGTGTTGATAACTGATTTATTCTTCATTTGATACCTGCTTATATTCTACTTAGAGCACGGAAGCTTAGTGTAATGGTTAGTGAAAGAAGCTATATTCTAAAGTAGGTCAGGGAATTATGTAGCAGTTGCGTAGTTGGCTCGGCTGACACCGCAAATGTGCTGACTGCATTGGCGGGTCAGCGTATCGTTGTGACGGTGAGATGGTGAGATGGTGAGTTAGTGAGACATATAATATGCTGACCAGCAATTCTCATCTGCAGTGAGTGCTACTGAGCGCCTGGTACTGTTCCCAACTTGGCTACTGCTTGATTTGTTGGGTGTGGTCATGTTGAGTACCTTTGGGTACGAACAGCCTTGTTTCTGCAAATATGGAAGTTAGCAACGATTTTGCTATTAGGGCAGTCTCTTCTAACTATTCGCCGTACACATCATCTCCATCTTTCGCTTCAATTTGATTTTGAGTAAGCGAAGCACTTTCAATGTGCTTATTTAGGATTACTAATCGACATTCTAACTCAACCGTATTTATCGAGAATCGACCCTCATTTAAATATCTTTGCGTTCGCTCTATACTCCTCATATAGCCAGCTCGTTGTAGGGGCGCGCACGCCATGCTTAAACACCAACAAAAACAACCAAGCGTTTAGGCAGCAGCAACGCTTGCAACGCTTCAGCGATCGAAAACGAAAACGACGAAAGAGAACTCGAAGGAAAGGGCCGCGTTGTCAGTTTGTTGGTGCTCACCACGACGAGAAATAGGGGAATTTTATTGTTCGAAAACCAGGTCGCCGACAAATATTTATTTGATTTAGGTCCAAATGTAAATTCGAAATATGTTGATATGCATGTATCAGAATTATAATCGATAGTGCATGCAAGTTTTATTTGTTTCTTGGTTAGAATGCTTGGTATCTACCAATTTTTTATACACGAATGCAACAAGTTGAAAGATGGGCTGAAACACAATTTACAACACGCCACAAATTAACTTTCAACTTTCAGCATTCTATACCTGTGGGGACGATTCACATCCCTCGGCAACTTCCCTGTTTGAATCCATATGATTTCCTTCTGAGGTGTAGGGGATAGCGTGCGGTAGCAGCGGCACTGAACCCAAAAAACTGCAGCTAACAGCGTCCAAAACTTTCCAGCGGCAGCAACGAAGAATTAGCAGCGGCAACAATTGCATCAACAACTTCAATGTTTTTAAGCAAGCTTGGGCGATATGTGTTTGTTTCACCAAAAAAATCGAGTTCCACTTCAAATCACGTCGGGGTCACCATGAAAATGAAATACTGTTTTGTATTAAAGAAAACGCGAGAACTGGTGATTGCAGGGATCCGGGATTTATTTAAAAAGCAGTGTGCGCAATGATTGTCATAGACCAACAGAACTTTAATTTAATTTTACATTTTTCTTCAGCCTATGTTAGCTAGAAGAAAAAGACGGGGCGAATTCGCAAGAGCGAAAAAGCTTTATTGCGCTCCCTCTCCCGCCTTACACTCTACAACAAATTTCAAAAATAGAACGCGCAACGTGCGCAAACAATACATTTCGATTTATAAGTGTTTTGGCAGTGCCAGAGCAATGATTTGTTGAAAGCGAATTCAGATAATTAATACAAGTATTAATAAGATCTTTAGTTACAGTTCTTGGTACAATGTTTTTTTTTTCTTTTGCGCCAATTGAAAGTGGCACCATCATATTTCCAACAGTACGGGGTATCGTGACGGTTCGTTGTACGGTTCGAAGTATTAATTTTGTTTAGTATTTGTCGACATTTTAAGTTTATTTTTTTCTTTTCTACAGCCGATAACAAAAAAAAACTAATGCTTATAGTTGAGTTTTGTGAATTTAATTTTTTCAATTTAGAACCAGACCTGAAGTATTATTATTGTAGACTATCAATTTGTCTTTATCTGCATAGAGTTTTGTTGGTATTTATCAGTTTTTCACCTTACCCTACAACTTTTAATAGTGAAAACAAATGGTTTACTCCAAGGTGTAGAATTTAACTCCTTTGAAAATTTACCATTGAACTTTGGAAGGAATATGATCAATAGATGTCAGCAACTTTTTGCTTTTAAGGTTTTAAAAAATATTGATTTCGAAAACGAATCGTCACTACACCCTACACTCCCCTAAATATTCATGACCAGGATCACTAGCTGAATCAATATAGCCATGTCCGTCTGTCCGTGAAACGCTGAGATCTCGGAAACTATAAGAGCTAACATTTGGGATTTCAGATTTAGATTGTGAGGAGTTGAATAACTCCCCACAAATAGAAGCAGCAGCAGATGGCCAGCCGCTTACCAGATACGCGGCGAATTCGCGTAGTAACGGCGCGGCGAGGAGAGGTTGGAGACTTGGATGGAGAGCGAGAGAGTTTGGAGACCAATGATGGAGAGCGAGAGTGTTTGGAGACCAAGGATGGAGATCGAGAGAGTTTGGAGATCAATGATGGAGAGCGAGAGAGTTTGGAGACCAAGGATGGAGATCGAGAGAGAATTGAGACTTCGCGGGCAGAGCAAGAGTGCCGTGTGCAAAAGCGGATAACGGAACTCCACCGGACTTTGGACTCTCCCGTGAACTTTGAACCGGGAGAAGAAGTGCCACATCTCGGCAGTGGAGTGGCACACAGGCGTGCCACAAGCATCACGGGAATCAGCGGGAAGGCAGCTGTGGCAGAGCATCGGTTGGAAGCGGTACGTGAAGGACAAGTGGGTCAACCAGGAGGCACGGACTTTGGACCCGGAGTGGAAAGATCCAGCGGGCCGTGCGCAAAAGGGAAATAACGGTTCCCGGAGGCCCTATATAAGGCCGCAGAGCGCTGACAGCTGGATCAGTCGATCACGAGGAGTCAAACCTTCAAGATCCGTTAAAGTACCAAGTGAACAGTCAGTCAAGCAAGTAATCTACGAGGGAGCCACACCCAAGCGAGTCGTCGGAAACAGCGCCGTGGGAAGCATACAAGGAGCAAGAACGCCACGTCGAGTCGTTCGGGATTGGGACATCAGGAATCTCCGAATTGAGACACAAGGGGCTGAGTTCCGGAAGGCATCACACGGCTAAGTCAAGGCGTTCGTTTTCCAACTTTGTCACGACCACACCCTGGCGAGTCGCCCGGCGGGTCTGTCAGAGACAAGCGGAAGAGTCCTACGACGAAGAACCGTCAGCTTGGGGAAGAAAGTTGTCTGAGACCCAGCGTACCTTGCCCGACCAAGCAGGACCTGGCGTGACGGACGAGCGGTAGATCGATTTGCGGTTTCAAGAGGCGGTCGCCTGGAGAGTCCTGCGATTACCGGTGAAGTTCCTGAACAGCAACCGCCCAACTCCCCGAGCCAGAACGACAAGCTACTGGTCAGGAGACAACGCATAGGACATCGGCAGCGACGCCAGCAGATATTTCCGGCAGCCACGTTACCATCGCCGCGCGGAGCTCATCGGGGAGCGCAGGTGCGTCGCGGACGTCAAGCATTAGGGTGAAGCCGGGTGGAACGTTAGTCTGCGCTAGGCGTAAAGCAAAGTAAACCGCTAGGCAGCTTCCTGGCGGCAGCCTGGACTGTCAGCGCGATCTGAGCAAGAACCTAGCGGGACCGACCGGGACAGAGCAAGGGACAGGTATTGCCTCGAAAGGCGGCAGCCTGGACAGCAAGGCTTGTTCACCCTAGTCTGAGAACGGTGACGCTTCCCTAAGCCCACAAGGCCGAACTCTCTGCGAGTCTAAGGCGCAACAAGCGATCCCGAGGCAGCGCGTCGGCGAGCCAGCAGAGGCAGCCACTACGAGCGTCCCGAGACCCAGGAGCCAAGCGGAAGCCGAGTCAAGGCGTCAGAGCAAGGAGATACTGAAGCCATCCCAGCCACACACCCGCTGTACGAATACTACGAAAATAAATCCCACTGTTGCCATTTGAACCCCTTTGTTTTCTCACTGATCTACGGGGCAGTCACGTCATATAAATTTGTAGGGACGAACACACAATCTTCTGAGCTAGCCGCACGAATCTCGTAGCGAGCAGACTTAAAATCAGTTCGTTACATCTGGCGCCCAACGTGATTGTCCCAACAGTGAGAACAGCGCAATAAAAATGGGGAAGAAGTGGATTTACCGCCTCAAGAAGGAGGACTTCTCCCATGTCGCACAGAGGCTCAATGTCGCCCTGGAGGGCAGGCTAGACGACATGAGGAAGGCACTATCGGAATACTACTCAGAAACAGAGAACAATTCATCTGGGCCGAGCTGGAGGCGACATAACGACAGAGCCGGCCCAAGCATTACGATAACGAACGCTGAAGGGGACAATCACAGGAGAGAATCAAGCCAAGAAAAGAAAACAGCAGCGCTGACCCCGAGACCAAGCCAGTCGGACTATGCAAAGGTCGCTAAACAGGTCCGCGAATGGTCGTTCAGGTTCGACGGGGCGGAAAAACCATTCGAGTTCCTGGAGCAGGTAGAATGGTCCGCCAACACGTAGGGTTTGGAGCTTGACATGATCCCTCGAGCGATGCCGGAGTTGCTAAAGGAAAGGGCTTTGAAATGGTTCATCGCCAACAACAAGCAATGGAGAACTTGGGCAGAATTCATTGAAAGCTTCCACACATATTTTCTGCCAAGAGATTTCTTCACCAGGCTGGCGGACCAGGTCCGGCAAAGGAAGCAAGGCTTCAGCGAGTCGTTCAAGGACTACATGATCGACATGCAGACGATGGTGAGACCACTTAACTATTCTACGAAAGAGACGTTAAGGGTCATTAAAGAGAACTGCACCCCAAGCCTACGGATTTTCTTAAGAGCATACAAAGTGTCGGACTTGGACACGCTAATGATCCTAGCAGATGAGTACGAAGAACTTGAAAAGGAACGGGAAGTTTTCGCACAGGAGAACAAGTTCTCAAAAACCAAGTCGGCGTCACCAACACAGGTGACATGCAGAAGACGCGAGGAGACAGATAACCAGGACACACGAGGAAACGACCAATAGTCACCACCACACCAAGCCAGACGACAGCAGGCAACACACGCACCACGCGGAGGCCATTGGGCACCACCCCCACAGCAACGGAGACAGCCAAACAATACCTTGTGGAGGCCGCCAAGCAACACACAGAGGCCACAAGATGCCACCCATATCACAGACCCGCAGGAGGCCTGTCGGAAATGCGGTGGGAACGGACACTGGGCTAGAGGATGTCGAATCCAGCAGCTGCTGTTTTGCTGAATATGTGGCAAGGTGGGTGTTAGGAGCGTCGATTGCTGCCAACGATCGGGAAATGGCCAGCGATCTCAGCCGCAGAGAGGCGAGCGGGGATCGCACAATGCAACCCCTCCAAACTAACGGGCAAGCTAATCGAGAAGGAGCAGCAGTTGTCCGCAGCTGTGATGATTGGAGGGAAAAGCTACAAAGCCACAATCGACACCGGAGCAACGGCAAGCTTTGTTAGCGAAGAATTGGCGGACAATATTGCTGCTCTAGGAAAGATTACGAGGACGAGACGGCAAGTTAGGTTGGCAGATGGAAGGTGCGGCGGAATTGATGCGCAGCTCGAGGTGGAGGTCAAATTCGGCAACAAACAAGTGACCATGAGCCTGTTGATTTTACCCGGGGTAGTGGATCCATTAGTGTTGGGATGGAACTTCCTTAAACAAGTCGGAACAGAGATAAGGTGTGCTGGACACGATATAATAATACCAGCCTGGAACCGACACAATGGATGGCTCGAGGAGAAGCTATCAGAAGCAGTCGTTCAACAAGTAAACGAGTTGGACGATACTACAGCGTTCCTTGAAACAGAGCTGGCAGACTTCAGCACAATGACGGAAACATCGAATAAGGCAGAACACCAGATCAAAATGAAGGACGACAAGCCAATTAGGCAGAGATACTACCCAAGGAACCCAAAAATTCAAGGGGAAATCAACGCAAAGGTGGAAACGCTTCTCCAAATGGGGTTCATAGAGCATTCAAAGAGCCCATACAGCTCCCCCATCGTGATGGTGAAAAAGAAGACAGGCAAATGGAGACTGTGTGTCGACTTCAGGCAGATCAACGCGAAGTCCGTGAAGGATGCCTACCCAATGCCCCGCATAAACTACATCCTAGATCAACTAAGGGAAGCGCGGTACATCAGCAGTTTGCACCTGAAGGATGGATACTGGTAGATCCCACTGGAAGAGAGTAGCAGGCAATATACGGCGTTTACGGTACCAGGCAAAGGTCTGTTTCAGTGGAGGGTAATGCCGTTCGGACATCACTCGGCGTCGGCAACGTTTCAGCGAGTCTTAGAACAAGTAATTGGCCCCGAGATATCACCTCACGCATTCGCTTACCAGGATGACATAATAGTGATCGGTCGCACGCTGGAAGAACACAAAAGAAACCTGAGGGAAGTGTTCCGGCGTCTAAAGGAGGCAAACCTGAGGCTAAATCCAGAAAAATGCCAATTCTTCAAAAAGGAGCTGCTGTACCTGGGACATCAAGTGACTAGCGAGGGAATAGGAACAGGTCCAGAGAAAGTAGCCGCCATCGCCGAACTAGAACCGCCATCGACTGTCAAAGAGCTCCGGCAATACCTAGGAGTAGCGTCGTGGTACCGCCGATTTGTACCAGATTTTTCCAGAATCGTCAAACCCCTGAACGACCTGCTGCGCAAAGGCAGTAAGTGGGAGTGAACACCAGAGCACCAGATTGCGTTTGAGGAAGTTAAGGCAAGACTCGTCGCAGATCCAGTGCTAGCATGCCCGGACTTCAGTAGAACTTTCATCCTGCAAACAGACGCCAGCGACTACGGCATCGGAGCGATACTGAGCCAGGACACCGAAAAGGGAGAAAGAGTAATCTCCTACTCGAGCCGAACACTGAACGGCGCGGAAAAAAACTATTCAACAACGGAGAAGGAGTGTTTGGCGATCATCTGGGCGATCCGGAAGCTCAGGCCATATCTGGAAGGTTACCACTTTAAGGTAGTAACCGACCACATGGCCCTGAAGTGGCTCAACAGCATCGAAAGCCCTTCAGGAAGGATCGCCAGATGGGCCCTGGAGCTACAACAGTACGACTTTGAGATAGCGTACAGAAAGGGTCAGCTAAACGTGGTGGCCGACGCATTATCAAGACAACCACTACCAGAAACGCTACGAGGATTAAAAGAGGCATCGGCAACAATAGCTTCAGGAGGGTGCAGCTGAATCAAGGACATGGGCGAAAAGATAAGGACCCAACCGCAGAAGTACCCGGACTATGTTAGGGATGGAGAGACACTGTACAGAAACATACCTCACCGAGCAGGCAGTGAAGACGTCGCGTCATGAAAGATGTGCGTCCCAAAGTCGCTACGAGAAACAGTGTTGAGGGAAAACCACGACGCACCGTCTGCGGGACACGTAGGAAGCCGGAGGACAATTGCACGGTAGGCAGCTCGATACTACTGGCCAGGCATGCATAGAGACGCCCGAGCCCACGTACGAAAATGCGAGATTTGCATGCGGTTTAAGCCCAATCAGATGCAGGCGGCCGGGAAGATGTTGACCCAAGTGCCGGAGGAACCATGGGCCACGGTATGTGCAAGCTTCGTTGAACCCCTACCAAGATCTAAGCACGGGAACCAAATGCTGCTGGTCATGATAGACAGGTTTTCGAAATGGACGGAACTGGTGCCCCTACGCAGTACGACAGCAGAGTCGCTCAAGAAGGCGTTTAGGGAGCGCATAATCGCAAGGTACGGGGTCCCGAAGGTGGTCATAACGGACAATGGAGTACAGTTTGCAAGCCGCATGTATAAAAATTTCCTGGCTGAGATGGGTATCAGTCAACAATTCACCGCGCCATACACACAACAAGAGAATCCGACCGAACGAGCAAACAGAACGGTCAAGACCATGATTGCGCAGTTCGCAGGGCAGGACCAGAGAAACTGGGACGAGAAGTGGCCGGATATTATGCTAGCAGTGAACACGAGCACATCGGAATCCACCGGCCATACACCGGCGTTTCTTACCCAGGGAAGGGAACCACGTCTACCCAGCAGCCTATATGATAAGGAAACCCTAGGAACTGGACGAGCTACGGAGACCCCTGAGGAAAATGCCAACAAACTGAGGGATGTATTCGAGATCGTGAGGCGAAATATGGAAAAGGTGTCCCAGGACCATGCCAGGCACTACAATCTAAGAAGGAGGCAATGGTCACCAGCGGTGGGCGAAGTGTGGGCCAAGGAGCATCACCTGTCCAAAGCGGCTGAAGGATTCGCTGCAAAACTAGCCCCGAGGTACGATGGCCCTTACCAGGTTGTACATTTCGTCTCTCCAGTGATCTTCAAAATTCGACACACACAGTCGAAGAAAGAAAGGACAGTTCACGTTGACGAGCTCAAGCAACAACAAAACGAGCAGACAGCAGAAACGTCAGATTGTCTAACGACAGGTACGAGGCGACAGGATTAGGCGTCAGGCCGAAGCGAGAGTCATCCATACGCCACACGGAAAGGACAATCAGGATAGCACAAGGACATGGATAAGGATTTCTCGTTAATCCAGACTGCGAGGCCAAAGGATTATGCGT
The DNA here is from genome assembly GCF_014743375.2 of Drosophila subpulchrella. Taxonomy (NCBI): domain Eukaryota; kingdom Metazoa; phylum Arthropoda; class Insecta; order Diptera; family Drosophilidae; genus Drosophila; species Drosophila subpulchrella. The sequence goes on along the minus strand of NW_023665711.1, from coordinate 308,962 downwards.
CAGGCCGAAGCGAGAGTCATCCAAACGCCACGCAGAAAGATCAACCATAAATATAGGTCACAAGGATACGGGCAACGTGGGGATCGAACCGCAAGGCAGCAGGATTCAGCGTCGGGCAGTTGCTAGAGTCATCCGCGATCACGCCAGGCGGAAGGGACTCTTAGAAAACGGCACAAGGATACGGGCAACATGTAGGGATCCAACCGAAAGGCAGCAGGATTCAGCGTCGGGCAGTTGCCAGAGTCATCCGCGATTACGCCGGGCGGAAGGGACACTTACAAAACATCACAAGGATACGGGTAACATATGGGGATCCACCCGCAAGGCAACAGGATTCAGCGTCGGGTATGTGCCAGAGTCATCCGTGGTTAGGCCAGGCGGGAAGGACACGGACAAGGTCGACAACAACAGTAGCAAAAGCACATCACTTCAACAAGGATACCCCAACCATACTTTAAGTGTGCCCAAAGGACACCCGAAGGACACCCTAGGGATAGCCCAACGATACCCTAAGGATACTCGAAGGACACCCCAACAATATCCCAAAGGGTACCCAAAGGACTCCCGAAGGATACCCTAGGGATAGCCCAACGATACCCCAAGGATACCCGAAGGATACCCAAAGGACACCCGAAGGATACCCTAGGGATAGCCCAACGATACCCCAAGGATAACCCAATAGTACTCGAAAGACACCTCAAGGATACCCCAATAATGCCCCAAGGATACCACCCAGGAACGCCCCGAAGCAAAGTGTAGGCCCAAGGACAACTTCCAAGGATACTCACCAAGGGTGATCAAGGTAGGGTCTCAAGCAAGTGCGTTACGGAACCGGAAGGTACAACGAACCGCAGCATCCAGAGTGCCACGGTGATCTAAGGGAGTAAAACTTGTGGTTTACGAAGAAAGGGGGAAGACGGCACAGCAAAGAGAGCTGTACCGTAAGAGAGCGAGCGCCCCAAAGAAAGGACATAACGGTATCGGGGAAAAGGAAGGCGCGCAACCGAGGTTTCATGTATGGGGAGCCTGGCGACGGTCGAGCATTACAATTCAGGAAACCAAGATGAGCACACGCGTCACCAGATCCGAAGCGCGCAGGAGGATGGCGGCCCTACAGGAACCTCGCCCGGGGCAAGGATGGTCGGAGACCCGGCCTACCCGAGCTCCGCGGCGGGCCCTGGAGCGGACCCGCGACGAGGACTCCGCAACAGAACCCGCGGTGAGCTCCGACAGCGATGTGGAGGTGGTCGGCGACCCCGTCGTCGAAGAAAGAGAGTGGCGGCTCCGGAAAGCGGCGGCGGGCGATCGAATACCGCGCGGGACGACGGACGTCGGAGGAGCGGAACTCCCGAGGGGCCATGCAGAGGATGTCTGTCGGTCCACCAAGGAAACTCGGAAACGGTTCCGGGACCGGGAGCCGTCGGACGAGGAGCAGCAGCGGTCGACGGAGGAGGAGGCACGATGGCAGATCCGGCTGTGGCAGGACCACGAAGCGGCGGCGGCGCGATGGCATGCCCGTCTGCGAGAGGCGGAGGAAGAGGAGCGACGTCTGTGGGAGGCACCGGTGGAGGACTCGTGGGAAGTTCCACTCACCCCCAGGTACGCGGCCGAGGAGCCCAGTCCGAGGAGCGAGTATGGGGACGAGCCATGCGCGCCATCCCCTCCGCGGTGGTTGCCGGATTCAAGTTGCTACGAGGAGGATGACCAACGCTGTGGATACTCAACGGAGTTAAGAGCGTCGAGGGAGCAACGAGGGAGCGCCGCGGGAATCACAAGGTCTCGAAGGCTAGGATAAGCAAGGAAACGCCGGAGAGTAGGAACAAGTTTTAAATGTTTCCCGAAGTAAGGGGGAATGTGAGGAGTTAAATAACTCCCCACAAATAGAAGCAGCAGCAGATGGCCGGCCGCTTACCAGATACGCGGCAAATTCGCGTAGTAACGGCGCGGCGAGGAGAGTTTGGAGACTTGGATGGAGAACAAGAGAGTTTGGAGACCAAGGTTGGAGAGCGAGAGAGTTTGGAGACCAAGGATGGAGATCGAGAGAGAATGGAGACTTCGCGGGCAGAGCAAGAGTGCCGTGTGCAAAAGCGGATAACGGAACTCCACCGGACTTTGGACTCTCCCGTGAACTTTGAACCGGGAGAAGAAGTGCCACATCTCGGCAGTGGAGTGGCACACAGGCGTGCCACAAGCATCACGGGAATCAGCGGGAAGGCAGCTGTGGGCAGAGAATCGGTTGGAAGCGGTACGTGAAGGACAGGTGGGTCAACCAGGAGGCACGGACTTTGGACCCGGAGTGGAGAGATCCAGCGGGCCGTGCGCAAAAGGGAAATAACGGTTCCCGGAGGCCCTATATAAGGCCGCAGAGCGCTGACAGCTGGATCAGTCGATCACGAGGAGTCAAACCTTCAAGATCCGTTAAAGTACCAAGTGAACAGTCAGTCAAGCAAGTAATCTACGAGGGAGCCACACCCAAGCGAGTCGTCGGAAACAGCGCCGTGGGAAGCATACAAGGAGCAAGAACGCCACGTCGAGTCGTTCGGGATTGGGACATCAGGAATCTCCGAATTGAGACACAAGTGGCTGAGTTCCGGAAGGCATCACACGGCTAAGTCAAGGCGTTCGTTTTCCAACTTTGTCACGACCACACCCTGGCGAGTCGCCCGGCGGGTCTGTCAGAGACAAGCGGAAGAGTCCTACGACGAAGAACCGTCAGCTTGGGGAAGAAAGTTGTCTGAGACCCAGCGTACCTTTCCCGACCAAGCAGGACCTGGCGTGACGGACGAGCGGTAGATCGTTTTGCGGTTTCAAGAGGCGGTCGCCTGGAGAGCCCTGCGATTACCAGTGAAGTTCCTGAACAGCAACCGCCCAACTCTCCGAGTGCCAGAACGACAAGCTACTGGTCAGGAGACAACGCAGAGGACATCGGCAGCGACGCCAGAAGACATTTCCGGCAGCCACGTTACCATCGCCGCGCGGAGCTCATCGGGGAGCGCAGGTGCGTCGCGGACGTCAAGCATTAGGGTGAAGCCGGGTGGAACGTTCGTCTGCGCTAGGCGTAAAGCAAAGTGAACCGCTAGGCAGCTTCCTGGCGGCAGCCTGGACTGTCAGCGCGATCTGAGCAAGAACCTAGCGGGACCGACCGGGACAGAGCAAGGGACAGGTATTGCCTCGAAAGGCGGTGGCCTGGAGAGCAAGGCTTGTTCACCCTAGTCTGAGAACGGTGACGCTTCCGTAAGGCCACAAGGCCGAACTCTCTGCCAGTCTAAGGCGCAACAAGCGATCCCGAGGCAGCACGTCGGCGAGCAAGCAGAGGCGGCCACTACGAGCGTCCCGAGACCCAGGAGCCAAGCGGAAGCCGAGTCAAGGCGTCGACAAGCAAGAAAGAGGAGCACCAGCAGCCGGCGGAACCAGAGCAAGGAGATACAGAAGCCAGCCCAGCCACACACCCGCTGTACGAATACTACGAGAACAAATCCCACTGTTGCCATTTGAACCCCTTTGTTTTCTCACTGATCTACGGGGCAGTCACGTCATATAAATTTGGTGGGACGAACACACAGTTCTTCACGACTCTCATAGCGAGCAGACTTAAAATCAGTTCGTTACAAGATTCCTTGGGATCGTACGCAGCTCAGATCAGAAACCAATTTAAACCGAATTATTTTAGAATACAGTATAAACCCCAGAATTATTGTTGTTTCTTCAGGCAATCACAAACATAATGGAAATGAAGGGAATTGAAAAGCACCAATTGCTCTTACTATTCTCTCGTGCTTGCATAATCATAGTTATTTGTATGTGACAACAATAATTGCAGTTGAATCTTTACCGTTTATCGGGATACAAATTCTACCAAATTTACAAAATTCGACGAAAAATTTACCGCAACTTCGTTAGGATCGTCGGAGCGTCAAAGGAAAATGATTAAGCGTTTAACGGGACCGGCCGGTAAAAAGCAAGGGACAGGAGGCTTTGGCTCGCAGGACGGGTCCCTTGAAAGCTCAACGCCTGTTCACCCTAGTCTAAGAACGGTGACGCTTCCGTAAGCCCCAGTAGCCCATCTCTTCGACATCACTCACGAGTGGCGGCAGAAGTATCTGGAGCAGCGAACACGACCGGGAGCAGAGGATCATGAGACGCATCAGCGCAAGAAGCAACCCAGAGCCGTGAATATACGCCCCATAACCCGAATTCTAAACTGTTGTTACTATTGATCGCGCGGTTACGTTAACTATAAATTTGGGGGGACGAAGCACAAATCTACTGCCGAATTTCATAGCGAAGAAATACAGAAAAACAGTTCGTTACAAAATTAAGTATCATCTTACTTCTTGTTCCCACTGATTGGTGTTGTTAATTAAGTGTAAAATACGTAGAAGCACTTCACAATTTGTCATCCTCATAGTAATTCGCTATTTGCCAAGCATCCAATCTTTTTTCTACATTTCAACTATGATAGAAATATAAAAAGGATATTTATGACAGAAACTAAACGTCATTTTGGCGTTAACAGAAAGTATAAAAATACTTTCTGTTTACGCCAAAATGACGTTTAATTTCTGGAGACAGTGTCGAGCGGCAGTTTTCTCCGGGTGTCCACGTCTCGCTCGCTCGCACTGCCCTCCGTTCTCCCTCTCCAACTCTAGCTAGGCTTAAACAGTTCATATTTCCAAGTGACAAATACTCCTGTGTTTTCCGTATCATCTTTCTTGGCATTTCCTATATTTCAGCGATCAAGCCACCAGCGCCCCAACGTTTTTGTACGGTCCTTTCTTGGATTTCCACCTGCAGCAACGGTGGCTGGAACCGCTTTATATAAATTCAACTTATTAGCCAAGCCCGTAATTAACTGTCTACACTTACATTATGTTCGACAAATAACAAAAATTTCCTGACAAACTGGGAAAATTGTCAGATCGAAACAGGTTTATTCCTGTTCTCAGTTTTACATATATGTCTTGGCATTGTCCGCACTGCATTACATACTTACTGAAAAACGAAGCTCCCGAAGTTCGGACAACAAAAATGCGCTATTTGTTGTTAAGCTAAACTCTGAATAAACTTAAAATATACATAAATGCGTATCTGACAAATTAATATATATATATATATATATATATCTATATGGAAAATAATAAAAAACGGCACTCAATCCAAAACGACACTTTTTTTGAGACAGTTTTGGGAGTTGCTCATTTGAAAGCACTTATTTAGTGGGCGATAATCAAAATCTCCTTTTTTTTGTTATTGAGAAACAGATTTGAGATTTGTGTCAGGTGAAAACAGTCAACAGAAAACACTTTGGAACAAAATATAACTGTTTTCTGCTTAGCAATTAATATATGCATTTCAATTCCGTTATTTGTGCGCGACAATACGAGGGTTGCGATACATACGACCCATCAATTCGACGTTTTGGCCAGTCAAAAAGGAGCAGGTTTGAGCTGATGGTTCACAATGTTCCGTCATCTCTTGTTCGATTTTCGAAACTCTCCGAATACTTCCAGCAAACAAACTGTAGTCAGATTTGACCGTCCTACGTTGCTCAAGCGGAACAGTCGCCACATGACCAGTTTTACCGAAGAACCATTTGGTTCCACGAACAACTTTCGTTGAATTTTTTGTTTCGGGCCCATACGCATAGATCCACTATTCGTCACCTGTGACAATCTTATAAACGTATTTTGAATCACAGCGATTTAATTTTATTTAAATTTCTTTGAACCAATCCACAGGTGCCATTTTTTGAGCGATTGTCAAATTGTGCAGGTTCGTTAGGTTGTGCTTCATCGTCATATAAAGATATCAGTTCATGGATGCACTTTTGTAGTCAAAAGTTGTGGGATATGATTGCACGAAAGTGTTTACCATTTAATATATTTTTTCTACTGAAATAAGTTTTTTATTAGTAAATCTCGCCAAAAAAATTGTATGGAGCTTGTATCGAATAAAATACAAAGTTTTCTTCGGGAAAAGACCAATTGGTCCTAATATGGCTAGAAGGCAATACCAGAAACTTAAATACCAGCCCTATTATTTCAATTTTCTTTGCCCACAATTTCTTAAAATTTAAACAATTCCAGTGACATGTACAATATATTTCCGTTCTTTTTTTTTTCTTGGGTTTTAAATCTTCTCATGGATGATAGGGCTGTTGGTCGCAACAACACTGCCGCATAGACCAGGTACTAGTGGCTTGAAGGTGCATGCGCGATACATCCATGTAGACTCAGCTGCTATCGATATTAATCGTGGATATTCTCAATGTCGTGATGATCGAGGTTATTCCTCCCGAATGTTCTTCCTAAGGTAGTGATGTCAGAAAATGTGGGTAATTTATCCTCCGGATAGGTTATCCAAGAGTTTTTTATATGGCACTGTTGGTACAGGACCACAGGTTGTGTTTTGCAAGGAGCTTTAGGATGTGATCGTACATAGACTCGTACTTCACACTGAATGTCTCAGATTTGGAACCACAGAAGGTGGTCCTATAAGGACTTCCTGGCAGTGAGCTTGACAGGTGGTGGGTTGGTCAAACGCCACAGAATTTAACTTATTATAGATGGTGATAAAAAAGGTAGATTTAAAGTTTAGATTTGCTGTACTAATGAATTTTGCCAGCTCTCTTAAATGGAGTGGTACTTTTTTAATAAGTAATTCATTCAAATCTTTATAGAACTTAAATATTTTGAATTTTGATCGCATGTTGTTAAGCTTTTGGCATTCGAAGATCATATGCTTGGCATATTCAGGTCCATTACACAGATCACATAAATTTGTACTTACAGCTTTTATTTTGTGAAGAAAAACCTTACCATATGTCGAGTCAACCATTAGTCTAATTAAAACTTTAAACTTTTGGCGATCCATTTTAGACCATGGTGCCATGGTTTTTTTGGTATATTTGGGAAGACCTTTACGAGGTTTGATCCCTTAATTGTACAATTATTCTTGTAATCCTCATTCCAGTTGGCTTCTAAAAGTTTTTTGATTTCCCTTAGGGCATCTTTAACGTTAAGCTTAATGTCTATTGATTCTTCTTCGTTTACAGCTGATTTGGCAATGAGGTCAGTCTTTTCGTTAATGTTAATGCCCTTGTGGCCAGGTACCCAAACTAGTTCTAGCTTTTCAACATCTGAATTCTCAACTGTGTTATGTATCTCTTGAACCATGTATGTACGCTTTTGACTTTTTATTATACCCGTTACTCGTAGAGTAAAAGGGTATACTAGATTCGTCGGAAAGTATGTAACAGGCAGAAGGAAGCGTTTCCGACCCCATAAAGTATACATATTCTTGATCAGGATCACTAGCCGAGTCGATCTAGTCGTGTCCGTCTGTCCGGATGAACGCTGAGATTTCGGAAACTATAAGAGCTAGTCTATTGAGATTTGGCGTGCAGATTCCTGAGCTTCTTACGCAGCGCAAGTTTGTTTCAGCAGAGTGCCACGCCCACTCTAACGCCCACAAACCGCCCAAAACTGTGGCTCCTACAGTTTTGATGCTAGAAAAAAAATGAAATGTATGGCTCTCGTTGATACCTATCGACTGACCTAAAAAAGTTTGCCACGCCAACTGTAACGCCCACAAATCGCCCACAAACTTCAAAAAATCGTAAGTATGAACGCGGATATCTCGGAAACTATCAAAGATAGAGAATTGGAATTTTAGATTGAGATTCCGTAGCCTTGTACGCAGCGCAAGTTTGTTATGCGATTATGCCACGCCCACTCTAACGCCCACAAGCTGCCCAAACCTGTGGCACCCACAACTTTTATACTATATACAAAATTTTAACTGAAATGTATTGGTCTCGTCAATACCTATCGATTGATCCAAAATACAATTTGATCCAATTTTCCACGCCCACTCTAACGCCCAAAACCCTTAAATCTGTCTACCGCGGGTAGGTGGCGCATTTCAATCTCGTTTTGCTCCTTGCATATCTCCATTTCCCTTTACTCCCTTTAGCTGAGTAACGGGTATCTAATAGTCGAGCGTTCTTCCTTGTTATTAATTAAACGAATAGCCCCAAGGCTATGAGAAATATCACAGGCAATTTTGATGCCTGCTAGCCTGGCACTTACAGAAGAGAGTGGAAGATCGAACTTAAACTTGTGAGAAACCCCGCTGGGCATTTCTAGTATCCCAATGCCACTTGAGACAGGCCCATTGAGGCATCTGTGGAAACTATATTCCATCCATTTCCAATATATTTCTCAAAGATTTCCCCATAAAAGGCACGGAGTTCCTCAAATGAGTATTAATTTTTGATTTCGCCTAGCATTTTTTTATTAACACAGATCATGCCCGCAATACTAGTTATAGCATATTCCTGCTTGCTTCTTACAAACGATTTGAAAAGGTTTTTACTGACTTTGGGTTTCAACTCAGACTTGATCGTAGTAACATATTAAAGAATTCTTGAGCTGATCTTAGTATCAGCTTTTATCTTTTTGATGCTCCTTATGTGACATGTTGGCAGATATGATCCTAACACTTTAACACTTAACACTTTTTTGATAAGATGCAGCCACATTCTATACGGCTACATTCGCTACCTCTTTACATCACCCACCGACATTAATTACAACCGATTTTCTTGGGTTGAAAGAAAGACCAAGATCTTTGCATAGCAGATTGAAGTCTGTGAGTTTGTTTTGCAAATTGTCAACCGTACTATTGAATGCTTTTCCTGGCGAAATTATCATGAAATCATCAGCAAACTGCAAATTCTGAGTGTTTTCATCATTGATTTGATGCAATCTTTTTGTGTATATGTTAAACAAAATTGGGGATAAGGAGGATCGTTGAGGAACCAAACCTTTTACCACCCGTATTGCAGTTCCCAGTTTCAACATACGATTTGATAGAGAACTAAGAATCCAATTCAGATTTTCACAGTTATACGCACTGGACAGGTCAACAACTGCTAGTCCAAAATTTAGCCTATTCTTTT
>NW_023665710.1:0-67349 GCF_014743375.2 Drosophila subpulchrella | reverse complement strand
GGATAATCACAGTGTTTTTTGTTTTTATTGTATTACGATTTCAATTACTTTCCCAATTATAGTTAGTTTGAAGTCGTTTTTTGACATTCATATATTTTGTTCATTCTAGACATTTATTGTAGCTAATAAACTATAGTTATGGGGTGTAAGGCGAGCTATTGTAGTTAAGGATACACTTATTATACCTACATAACATGAAAAAAGAAAATGTTTTATTTACAATATAATAGTTAAAGTGATCATATTATTATATGTTCATAATATCTGTCAACATGAATCGAAATTTGCTTTATCAAACAGTTTCGAAACAGCTAGTAAACAACCTGTATACATTCTAGTAAACAACTTGTATACATCTATTAACGTATATAACCTGCTAATAACAGTTAGTAAGCAACTAATAGACATCTACTAAGCATAATAAACCTTCTAATAATAGCTCTAACAGTTAGCAACAGCAAGTCATCAAAGTCCAAGCAGCTTAACCGCCATCATAAATCGAGAAAACCAGATTAGTATTGTAATTAAGAGTTGATTAAACTTATTCAAAATCTTAGACAATGATGCCTTACTTATACAAATAGTATACAAATAGAATAGATCTAGAAAACTAGAACTAGAAAAATAGTTGACAACAAAAACCGATATTACCAGGTCCCAACACCTCTATCATAAACTTGAATCAGAAATTAAATTGAAAGACGCTCCTATGCTAGCTAATGATGCTTTCGAAATATGTTATAATATTATTATGGGTTAGAACAAATGAATGCCCTTAAAAATAATGCAACATCTGAGAAAGAATACATTGTGGGAACTATGTTACATCTATCTATGGCAACCAAGCGAAAATCTGCGTTTGGAACGAAGATTATAACCGACATGTTTCTTACAGAGGGATGGAGTCAGAAATTTAAATATAAACATATATACATAAAATATAATTAATAATGAATTTAATGGAATATGTTTACAATAATAAAAATATAAAAAAATATTGAATGATCCTACAAAATTGGTTTCTGACTGTAATTAAAAATAACAGGTGCAGTGAAGGGGAAGTACTTTATTCATGTCCTGGGTCTTGGGCATGTGACTTTGATGACGGTCAGGTAATGATAGTTCACTGCAAGTGTGGTTTGGCTAACACATCTTAGAAACTTTAACTGTGTGCTTTGATAATTCTTAATAAGAGACTATAGCAACTCATAATACTTGTTGACATTTAGTTACCATCTTAAAAACCAAGTACTTTACAGATAGTAACCATCCAAAACCAAGTACTGTACAGGTACTATACAAAAAAGTAACCATCCAAAAACAAGATTAAACAGAAATTAACCATCAAAATACTGCTAGGTAACAACTAAATACAACGTGCCAACGTGTCAAGTCTATGTCGGTATGAACTACTACCCTAAAAAAATTGTATATCTCTGGATAATCGTCAAAGTCAATATCTATTAATTCTGGATGGAGCAGTGCAGACGAAATTTCTACGGGACCCCACTTTAACTTATCTGTACCATTATAAAATTGGTTGGGATTGGCTGAGGATTATAAAAAAGTTTTGTTAAATTGTAAACACGAACTAGTGTTAATGCTAACCAAGAATCGTGGGTAATCTTGAACAAACCAGAAATGAACAAACTTTTAAACTGGAAATTACGAATAAAACCTAGAAAGTTTTCCATGTAACTCTGAGCGATTTTGCAAAAATGAAGATGTACGATATTATAAAAGTTGTGTTAACCTACCGATCGCATTCAGAGTAGGACTCATACGTTAACCCCAAATTGGGGTATGGGAGTCAACACAGCTGGAATGTGAAATTGTCGGCTAACCGCGAAAAACCAAGATTGCCATAATTGGATTTACACTAAATGGAGATCTTATCACAAATAACCTATCAAACTTGAAAGTTCACTTGAATTCTGAGTCATATCCATATGATAATCTGAATGTTGATTTTTCACCTATATGAAATGTATAACAAGATTTTAATCTAATTACTATAATCGTGAAATCACAACCATTTTTTTACCCTATTATTGTGGTTGATCTTTCATATCAAAACGAATCAGTGAAAACTGGTCCTATTGATGTGAGAATTTCAATAGAACTGAAGACACCAAGTCATGTAATACCAAAGCTACTGTCTCCTCATACATGGACCGTTTAGTTGAATATAACCCATTAAACGGACTAGTACAACGAGTTGTTTAACATTAGAAAAATGTTGAAAGATACTGTTTCGATTGATGTTCAAGGTTTCTTTGATAATAATAATAATTTTATTCTAAAGGAAATTGGAATTGTATTCGAAAAGATCCAAACTTGAATTTGGTGTTAACCAATACACATCACAAAATTGTTTGGAACGGAGGAGAAAATAGTTTTCCACAAACTCGAAAGTATCTAAGGACAATTAAAAGCGGTTTAAAAAAATTCTTGTAAAGGTGTGGAAAAAGAAACGATTTTACAGACGTTTTTTTGGGAGTCGTCAGCTCATTAATATCGAGGAAACGGGCTGTCCGTCATTTAAACAGGTTTAAAGGAAACCGGTTTCCCTATTGTGAAAACACATCTTAGCGGCGGGGTTGTGCTCTTAACAATTATACATTATTTTGACATTTTTTTAAAGTAGCTCCAAAACAATAAATAATTTGTTTACATTATTTTAAAGTTGAGACTAGATGTTTATGATGTGCAAGAAAACAAAATTAACCAAATAAAAGTTTCATGAGGAAATTGACCAAATTGATTAAATAAGTTTAAAGGACAGATAATTGGTCAGCATTTTCAAACCTTTCTAAACACAAAAAAAGTATGTTCTTGAAATCGAGGTGGAAATGATCTCAAAGCTACGAATTTTGGTGAACACTTTACATTTTGTAATCCAGAATAGACGCCGGAAACGTGCGCCATCCTCTTCTATGCCAAATCGCCGGAACGAAGCCAGAAAATTAATTTCAATATATAACAAAACATTTTCGCAATACAAAAATAAATGAATAAATGTATTATTATGCTACAAAATAAACTTCTGACCTTTTATTTCGAGTTAAAATTACAGGTACGGAAAATGGAAAATATGTCCTGATGAGATATGCGGCTACTTGCGAGTTGTTGGCGCGGTCGTGATTTCAACCCTTATGGGAACGTATTAGAGCTAGTAGTCAGCCGTGTGATCGTTGGCGTGAGGACCATGATCTTGTCAATGGGCGTGCGCCTTCAGGCTTGTGCATGTGTCCCTTTTATTGCGGTCAGGTAATGGACAGGTGCGCATGTTCGGGTAGCTCTTGCTTCAATCCCTTTTTGATAGTTTATGACCCGTTTGTGGAAAGGAGAGATCTTGGAAATTTACCAGTTAAAACATTATGGGGCGAACAAAAATGTCTGTTTAAAAATATTCGACCTCTGAGAATCATTAACTTGTGAGATTTATTTTATTGGGTTGTTTTGATTTCTAAATTAGTTTTACAATCATAGCAAAACGTTACCCCAACATGATCGGACATGTCCCTCTAAGGGCAACCATCTTTAGATGTTTTTGGCTTGCGACCTTTCTCACGTGCACAGCAACACCTGTGATAATGAGGCAAAAGGGTACGTGATCACACCTTTCCCCAACATGATCGGACATGTTCCTCTAAGATAACAACCTTTGGATATTATGGTTGTGCGATCTTTCTCACGTGCACCTTTTTCACCTGACTATTAATTGCACATAATGAGGGAAAGGATACATGATCAATATTGTCACTTGGGGAGGTGGGGACGATGGGAACAATCTCCTCTCAGAAAACAACCTATGGATACTGGGTGTGCGACCTTTCTCACGTGCACCTTTCTCACCTGACTATTAATTGCACATAATGAAGGGAAGGATACATGATCAATATTGTCACATGGGGATGTGGGGGCGATGGGGGCAATTAAGTATACTCTTAATGGACATGATCGTGACATTTTTATGACTGCAAAGCCCATTAAAATCAGTTAATTTATTGAATTATGCTAATTGTCCTAGAACCCGCATATGTTAATGATGGGGGCCGGGGGCCATTAATATGCTAATTGTCCAGAGAACACATCTTTCCCTACTACTCATAGCAGATTTTTCCCTACGTATTCTGTCAGTATATCGTCCTAAAGCTCTTTTAAAAATGGACGGGAAATTTTTTAGACCGAACGAAAGTCTCGTAAACTTATATTTTCCACCGTTTTACGGCGAATGCTGTTTTTCTATGTCCGTGTCTTTCAAGGGTATTTGAAAAACCCACTCTTGAGTTCTATTACTGAAAAATACTTATTGTCTCGAGTGCGCAATAATTTCGCCAATTCGGAAATCGGATACCGATCTGAGATAGTACACTCATTGAGTTTTCCTATTGTCGATTACTAATCTGTACTTTTTTTCTTCTGGACTGGCCGGATTTTGCGGGACTACCCAGACTGGTGCATTATATGGTGATCTTGAAGGTCTTATAAATGACATCTTTTAGCATCTCCTTTATTTGCTTTTCTACTTCCTGTGTTAAGATATGGGTATGGGTTATGTTTTCCGTAATATGGGGAATCGGACGAAGTTCTGATCTCGCATACTACTTTAGTTGTGTATGCTAACTTCGTATCGGCATCTGCAAAGAGGGTTTTGTGCTTTTGTTACGAGGAGATTTTGATTGATTTTGAGACTCGGTCATAAGGCCGACTTGCGGTCCAATTGTATTTTACTGCTTGTGTTGCTAATTGGTGAATTTTAATTTTGCGCTTATTTCCAAAAATTAATGTATCGTTCTGCACATCTATTAATTCTCCTTGCCCAGTATACCGTTGAAGGTTTTTAGTGTCTCTAGTAAATACAATAAAGAAGGCTATAGTCGAGTACCTCGACTATTAGATACCCGTTACTCAGCTAAAGGGACCAAAGGGAAATGGAGATATGCAAGCAGCAAAGAGATGATTGAAGTGCGCCACCTACCGGCGGTAGACAGATTTAAGCGTTATGGGCGTTAGAGTGGGCGTGGGATTTTGGGATCAATCGATAGGTATTGACGAGACCAATACATTTCCGTTAAAAATTTTTTTCTAGCATGAAAATTGTGGGCACACAGGTTTGGGCGATTTGTGGGCGTTAGAGGGGGCGTGGCATATTCGCGTAACAAACTTGCGCTGCGTACAAAGCTACGAAATCTAAATCTGAAATCTTAATTATCTATATATCATAGTTTCCGAGATATCCACGTTCATATTTACGATTTTTTGAAGTTTGTGGGCGGTTTTGTGGGCGTTAAAGTGCACGTGGCAAACTTGTTTTTTTGGTCAATTGATAGTATTGACGAGAGCAATACATTTTAAAATTGTTTTCTCTAGCATCAAAACGGTAGGAGCCACAGTTTTAGCCGGTTTGTGGGCGTTAGAGTGTGCGTGGCACTCTGCTGAAAAGCTCAGGAATCTGCACGCCAAATCTCAATAGCCTAGCTTTAGTTTCCGAGATCTCAGCGTTCATCCGGACAGACGGACAGACGGACATGGCTAGATCGACTCGGCTAGTGATCCTGATGAAGAATATATATACTTATGGGGTCGGAAACGCTTCCTTCTGCATGTTATATACTTTCCGACGAATACAGTATACCCTTTTACTCTACGAGTAACGGGTATAAAAATATCATGGGTGTATCTGAAATGTTAGGGACCTTAAGTATTGCATATTGTGTTATTTTAGTGGTACTTCAACTGAGCTGACGGAAAATTGTTTCCCATTTTGTTTTGGTTTTGGTACTAATTGGTTTTGAATATAATTTAATTTGAGCCTGTGTCTATCAAAAATTTAGAGATTTTTCCGTTCCCCGTGGTTACTTTAAAGCAAGGTAGTGAGGAACGACTTACTCTAAAAAATGAAGCTCTGACATATCTATGTATTCCTGTTGCTCAATATCGTTTTTGCCATACATACTCTTCCAGAAGCTCGTTTTACATTATTTTGTTCTGCCAATGATAATACTCTTTTTCTGGGCTTGATGTAACTTCTTCTGAATTTTGCTGTGCATTACTTCTGTCTCTGGATGGATATGGAATTGCCTTGGCATTTTGTTAGTATTGGAACGGGCAGTGCTTAGAGGTCTTTTCCCTCCATAACCATTATTTGTTGGTCTGCTCATATAATTATATGACGTGAGCGATCGACTGATCGACATCCATAAGTACCGGTTTCGGTGGGGTCGGGGGAAGGTTTTGGTGTGTTGTAAGATGCTACTGCACTGGCCTGGTTTGTATAGGGTTGGTTATAAAATCTGAACTGGTTAGTCTAAATAGCTGGGGCTGTTCCAGTTATGGGTACTAACTGTATTTCGTTTTGGTTATGATAGAGTTGTGGATGGAAGTTTTGTTTGACCATCCTATAAGGCTGTTGGGCTTTGGGTGGTAGCATAGGTCCCTTCCTAAATAGGAAATTTTTTGGTGTTTGACTATTCCCTGGTATTTTGGTTCTCAAGTAGAGAGCACAGATGTAGGGCATGTTCTAAATCATGTGGCTCTTTAATGTCCAGTTAATTGTGCCAAGTTTCCGTTAAGGCCTCTGACGAAGGTGTCCAAAGCTTTTTCTCTGTACATAACTGTCAGAGACTGCACTGTTTCTTGTGAGGCATCTAAGTTGCCAATTTGGTTTAGAATTAGTGACAACTGTGGGTACACTGCCTGATAATAATCAACTATACTATCGCTTACCTTGATTAAGAGCGTAGAACTGATATTCCAAAGTTTTAGGTCACGTTTGTCAGCAAAATGCGCTGTTAAGCATTTTGAAATAGCTGTCCAATCTAAGGGGGTATTATACGATTCTAACACTGCGTCCGCTTGTCCGGTAATTTTTGTTTCGGATAGCTAAAAAAAATTCCATAATTTTTGGGGAGCCAATTCTGAGTTCGTAAATTTTAACACTCTTTCGACACTTTCTTCCATGACGAATATTCGCTTTTGTTTCCTGAAAAATATCTAAGTGTCCGCACGATGTTCTGGTAATTTATCTGTCACTAAGATTGTGCGCTAATTTCTCTTTTAAATGTTTGGTCTGTATACTTAAAAAAATCTTTATTGGAATTAAGTTCTTTTTTACTAGGCTACTAAGGATTGCCTCTAGTACTGTCTTAATTTTTTCCTCGATGTCCCTCTCGGTCATGATTCGTTGTGTTGTTTGTACCTTACTAACTGACGAAGGTGTGGCAAGATTCGCGAGTCTCTCTGCTAAATCTTGTTCAGTCATTTGGGATATATGAGCAATGAATTTCAGGTTTGTGCCTAACCGAAGTAGGCATTCTGGGTCCACACCGCGGGGACAAGGGGGTAACGAGCACTTGTCGCTGGCACGGGGACGCTTTGATGGCAGGACGATCGCGTCGCGGCAATGGTAACGATGGTTACTGCAATGCCGGACTACAGGCGATGCTGAACTGCGCTGAGGTTGAGCTAACGTGGTTTGCTGCTAGTTGAGATAGTGTATTACGAGCCCTATTCCCAGAGGTAGGAAGTAGAAACCGCGGAGTTATGAGGTGTGTTGATAACTGATTTATTCTTCATTTGATACCTGCTTATATTCTACTGGACCACGGAAGCTTAGTGTAATGGTTAGTAAAAGAAGCTATATTCTAAAGTAGGTCAGGGAATTATGATTATGGTAGCAGTTGCGTAGTTGCCTCGCTGACACCGCAAATGTGCTGACTGCATTGGCGGGTCAGCGTATCGTTGTGACGGTGAGATGGTGAGTTAGTGAGATATATAATATGCTGACCAGCAATTCTCATCTGCAGTGAGTGCTACTGAGCGCCTGGTACTGTTCCAACTTGGCTACTGCTTGATTTGTTGGGTGTGGTCATGTTGAGTACCTTTGGGTACGAACATTTTTAGTTTTAATTATTCAGAGTTCGGGAATTTTGTTGCCTTAAAGAATTATAGTGCGGGTCTTTGCTTATGATGTGTGAATTCTATTTCGTATGTGGTTTTTTCTTTAAAACTATGGTATGGGTCTATCCTTTATATTTTTTAATATTTTTTTTATAAAAAGTAGTTATACCCGTTACTCGTAGAGTAAAAGGGTATACTAGATTCGTCGAAAAGTATGTAACAGGCAGAAGGAAGCGTTTCCGACCCCATAAAGTATATATATTCTTGATCAGGATCACTAGCCGAGTCGATCTAGCCATGTCCGTCTGTCCGTCTGTCGTATGAACGCTTGCGATCTCGGAAAACTATATGAGCTACAATAATGGGATTAGGCATGCAGATTCCTGAAATTCCTGCGCAGCGCAAGTTTGTTTCAGAAGAGTGCCACGCCCACTCTAACGCCCACAAACCGCCAAAACTGTGGCTCCTACAGTTTTGATCCTAGAACAAAATTTTAACTGAAATGTGTTGTTCTCATCAATACCTACCGATTGACCTAAAAAAAAGTTTGCCACGCCCACTTTAACGCCCACAAACCGCCCACAAACTTCAAAAAATCGTAGGTATGAACGCGGATATCTCGGAAAATATCAAGATAGAGAAACCGGATTTCAGATTTAGATTTCGTAGGCTTGAGCGCAGCGCAAGTTTGTTACGCGAATATGCCACGCCCACTCTAACGCCCACAAACCGGCCCAAATCTGTGGCGCCCACAATTTTCATGGTAGATACAAAATTTTAACTGAAAGTATTGGTCTCGTCACTACCCTATCGATTGATTTAAAAAAAACTTTGCCACGCCACTCTAACGCCCACAACGTTAAATCTGTCTACCGCCGGTAGGTTGGCGCATTTGCTGCTTGCATATCTCCATTTTCCTTTGGTCCCTTTACCTGAGTAACGGGTATCTGATAGTCGAGGTACTCGACTATAGCGTTCTTCCTTGTTTTTTTATGTGTTCCTTAAAACTACTCTTACAGTAATAGCATTTCTCGGCGTGCTCTTGTGTTGACAGGCTCGGCGGATTCTGGCTTATTCCACGCTGCAGCGACGTGCGGGTTTACTAGGGGCCTCCTCTGCACCTTCTTACACGTTCCGTCCGAACGAATACTAGTGGGATCACGGCGATTAACTTTTGGCCTGATTATCCCCGCTGGGTACAAGTCCTTTTTAGAAATGACAGTATTGCTGTATTTTCTAACAACCCTTTGCACTTCCGGATCTCGGATTTTTTTTCACTTCTCGCGGATTAGGCGGAGGTTTTAACGTATCGTCGCAAAATTTTTTCAACTTCACGAGACGCGGTACTTGTTGTCCTTTCGCGGCTTTTAATCAGGTCCCTGTTCGGGCGCCAGTTAAAAATTATTTATTTATATAAAAAAAAAATAAACTTCTCTTTATGAGTTGCATTAAGAACTGATTTTAATTAAGCTAAACCATTTATTCATTATAACCGCGCATCGATCCATCGCTGCCACCGTCTCTGCCGCTGCTGCTGTTTCTGCCAGCGTTCTTCATTGTCCATTAGCTGCTGCTCTTCATCGCTGTCGCTGTTTGCCAAATTTAGTTGTCATTGGCCAATGCATTAAGTTATTGTTATTGTTGTATGCACTTGGCTGGGTTCGATCAACTTTGGAAATTGGCTATTCTGCATTCCCACGATCGCTTATTAAAAGGTGCAAGCTCAGAGCGCGTGGCTTAGCTCGTGTGAACTTTATTGGGGCATTGATTGTGCAATCAATGCTTACTTTTACTTATGTCTGGGTCTTTACATTATTTTGGGTGTTAACACTATACATATAGTTAGAAAATAACTTCATAGAATTACGTTATTTTTCAAAAGGAGGGAGATGTAGTATGTTCACAAAAAAAATGTCAGTAGGGTCACCAAAACGCAGAAAGACCGCTCCTTCAAAATCTTTTGAAGTAAAGACATCAGTTCCAAATCCCAACTTAGCTTCGAATACTTTTACCCGATCGGTAACGGCAGCTATGTCGGCATCCACTGGCGCTGGGGCCCCTAGAGCTTCATTGCCAGCAGTACCCATAGGTACCAAAAGCTCTGGAGGAGTTCCTGTTTCCCTAGTCAGCTTAAGGGGTCAAACACTACGCAGCTTTCTGTACAGACAGGTGAAGTTAGCTCTAAGAGAGTCCCTAGTCTCGATAATCAGACGAACGATTTTCAGATTGTGTTGGCGGAAGGAAAGAGACTCTCTGTTGTTCCTTATAGGAATCAATTATGTGTCTCGTTTAACACCTGAAACCACATCTGCAGATGTTTTTGGAATTTATACACCATGAATTCCCATCTCAAAAACATCACAGTGGGGAGTTTAAATTTCCATATGTTCGTAGGATATCCTCATTAAAAATATCTGATCCTCCTGAAGTATTTAATTAACTAAATTCTAAAAGTTTTTGGCTTAATGATGAATTGGTCATTAAATAATTTGTTCCAAACAGACGGAGAACTAATAACACCAGTTTACAAAAAAAAATTGATGAAATACGCCTTTCACGAAACTTTTGTTTTCCTGTAAGATACATCTCCCTGATTAAGAAAAGGGCACTAAAATGTTTTCTATTTTTTTTTTTTTTTTTTAAAGTGTAAGAAACGTTTTCTAACTCGAGTTGTGATAATCGAATTCGGTCATCAAAGACTCATTTTTTAGGTAATAGAATGCTCTTTAACACCCATGTTTATTGTAGGTAACCACTTTACTCTGGGGGTTTAGTACGGTAAGCAAGTGGGGCTTGCTTAATGGGATTTAAATTATCGGTGACAAAATTTATAAGTGAAAGTCACAGACATTGGACAAAGGATACAATTGGTCATTAGGTGTGGGTATACACATTGTTATGGTAATATAAAATGGGATAATCACAGTTTTTGTTTTTGCGGTTATTACGCCGAAACGATTTCAATTACTTTCCCATTATAGTTAGTTTGAAGTCGTTTTTTGACATTCATATATTTTGTTCTTTCTAGAAATTTTATTGTAGCTAATAACTATAGTTGTGGGGTGTAAGGCGAGCTATTGTAGTTAAGGATGCACTTATTATACCTACATAACATGAAAAAAGGAAATGTTTTATTTTTACAATATAATAGTTAAAGTGGATGATATTATTATTATTGTTCTAATATCTGTCAACATGAATCGAAATTGTTTATCAAAACAGCTTCGAAAACAGCTTTTAGACAGTTTGTGAAGAACTAATTTTTAATTAGTTTTAAACCATAGGATACATCTTTTTCCAACATATCGGACATGTTCCCCTAAGATTTATATATCAATCTTTAGATGTTTTTAGATACATTAGATACATTAAAAATCAGAGTGTAAGTTTTTACTTCACATCGAAAGTCGTCTAGGATCAAGAATTTTCGATCATTCTTAACAAAAGACTATAAATGCTCGTAGACGTTAATAACAACTAGTAACCAGCTAATAATAATTAGTAAACATCAAGTAAACAGATACTAAACATATAGAGACCAGATACTAAACAGCTAGTAAACAACTTGTAACACCTACTAAAAAACTTGTGTATACATCTACTAACATATAGAAACCAGATACTAAACAGCTAGTAAACAACCTGTATACATCTAGTAAACAACTTGTATAACATCTACTGAACATATGTAACCAGCTAATAACCATTAGTAAGCAACTAATAGACATCTTCTAAGCATATATAAACCATCTAATAATAGCTCATAACAGTTAGCAACAGCTAGTAATCAAAGTCAAGCAGCTCAACGCCATCATAAATCAAGAAACCAGATGAGTATTGTAATTAAAGAGTTTATTAAACTTATTCAAAATCTTAGAAAATGATGCCTTACTTATACAAATAGTATACAAATAGAATAGATCTAGAAAACTAGAACTAGAAAAATAGTTGACAGCAAAACCGATATTACAGTCCCAACATCTCTATCATAAACTTGAATCAGAAATTAAATGACAGACGCTCCTATGTTACCTAATGATGCTTTCGAAATATGTTATAATATTATTATGGGTTAGAACAAATGAATTCCTCAAGAATAATCCAACATCTGAAGAAAAATTACCTTGTGAGAAACTATGTTACATCTATCTATGGCAACCAAGCGAAAATCTGCGTTTGGAACGAAGATTAATAATCGACATGTTTTCTTACAGAGGGATGGAGTCAGAAAATTAATTATAATACAATAAAATATAATTAATTATGAATTTAATGAAATATGTTTACAATAATAAAAATATATAAAATAATATTGAATGATCCTACAAAATATGTTTCTGACTGTAATTAAAACTACAGGTACAACTGAAAGGGAAGTATTTTTTTCAATGTCCTTGGGTCTTGGGCATGTGACTTTGATGGACGGTCAGGTAATGATAGTTCACTGCAAGTGTGTTTGGCTAACACATCTTAGAAACTTTAACTTGTGTTCTTTGATTATTCTTAACAAGAGACTATAGCAACTCATAATACTTGTTAACATTTAGTTACCATCTTAAACAAAGAACTTTACAGATAGTAACCATCCAAAACAAAGTACTGTACAGGTACTGACAAAGGTAACCATCCCAAAAACAAGATTAAAACAGAAAGTAACCATCAAAATATGCTAGGTAACAACTAAATACAACGTGTCTAACGTGTCAAGTCTATGTCGGTATGACTACTACCCTAAAAAATTGTATATCTCTGGATAATCTTCAAGTCAATATCTATTAAATTTTTGATGGAGCAGTGCAGACGAAATTTCTACGGGACCCCCCACTTAAACTTATCTGTACCATAAAAAAATTTGTTGGGATTGGCTGAGGATATATAAAAAAGTTTGTTAAATTGTAAACACGAAACTAGTGTTGATGCTAACTAAGAATCTTGGTGATGTGTTTGAACAAACCAAAATGAACAAACTTTTAGACTGGAAATTACGAATAAAACCTGGAAAATTCCCCATGTAACTCAGAGTTTGCAAAAATTAAGATGTACGATATTATTAAAAGTTTGTGTTAACCTACCAATCGCATTCCAGAGTTAGGATTCATATGTTAACCCCAAATTGGGGTATGGAAGTCAACACAGCTGGAATGTGAAATTGTCGGCTAACCGCGAAAAACCAAGATTTGCCATAATTGGATTTACACTAAATGGAGAACTTATCACAAATAACTTATCAAACCTGAAAGTTCACCTATATGAAATGTATACAAGATTTTAATCTAATTACTATAATCGTGAATCAACCATTTTTGACCCGTGTTATTGTGGTTGATCTTTCATATCAAAACGAATCAGTGAAAACTGGCCCTATTGATGTGAGAATTTCAATCAATAGAACTGAAGACACCAAGTCATGTAAATACCCAAGCTTACTGTCTCCTCATACATGACCGTTTAGTTGAATATAACCCATTAAACGGACTAGTACAACGAGTTGTTTAACATTAGAAAAATGTTGAAAGATACTGTTTCGATTGATGTTCAAGGTTTCTTTGATAATAATAATAATTTTATTCTAAAGGAAATTGGAATTGTATTCGAAAGATCCAAATTGAATTTGGTTAACCAAGAACATCACAAAATTGTTTGGGACGGAAGGAGAAATAGTTTTCCACAAACTCGAAAGTATCTAAGGACAATTAAAAGCGGTAAACAAATTATTTGTAAAGGTGTGGAAAAGAAACGATTTCTACAGACGTTTTTTGGGAGTCGTCAGCTCATTAATATCGAGGAAATGGGCTGTCCGTCATTAAACAGGTTTAAAGGAAACCGGTTTCCCTATTGTGAAACACACCTTAAGGGCGGGGTTTGTGCTCTTAACAATGCATACATTATTTTGACATTTTTTAAAAGTAGCTCCAAAACAATAAAATAATTTTTATACATCATTTTAAAGTTGAGACTAGATGTTTAAAGATGTGCAAGAAACAAAATTAACCAAATAAGTTTCATGAGGAAATTGACCAATGATTAAATAATTTAAGGGACAGATAATTGGTCAGCATTTTCAAAACCTTCTTAACAAAAAAAAGTATGTTCTTGAATCGAGGAGGACATGATCTCAAAACTACGAATTTTGGTGAACACTTTACATTTTGTAATCCAGAATAGACGCCGGAAACGTGCGCCATCCTCTTCTATGCAAATCGCCGGAACCAAGCCAGAAAATTAATTCAATATATAACAAAACATTTTCGCAATACCAAAATAAATGAATAATTTATTATTATGCTACAAAATAAACTTCTGACCTTTTATTTCGAGTTAAAACAAGGGAGAACGCTATAGTCAAGTACCTCGACAATCAGATACCCGTTACTTAGCTTAAGGGACCAAAGGGAAATGGAGATACATATGCAAGCAGCAAAACGAGATTTAAATGCGTTTAGTTGAATATAACCCATTAAACGGACTAGTACAAACGAGTTTTTTAACATAAGAAAAATATTGAAAGATACTGTTTCGATTGATGTTCAGGTTTTTTGATAATAATAATAATTTATTCTAAAGGAAATGGAATTGTATTCGAAAAGATCCAAACTTGAATTGGTTACAATACACATCACAAATTGTTTGGAACGGAGGAGAAAATAGTTTTCCACAAACTCGAAAGTATCTAAGGACAATTAAAAGCGGTAAAACAAATTATTTGTAAAGGTGTGGAAAAGAAACGATTTCTACAGACGTTTTTTGGGAGTCGTCACTCATTAATATCGAGGAAATGGGCTGTCCGTCATTAAACAGGTTTAAAGGAAACCGGTTTCCCTATTGTGAGACACACCTTAACGGCGGGGTTTGTGCCCTTAACAAATGCATACATTATTTTAACATTTTTTAAAGTAGCTCCAAACAATAAATAATTTTTATACATCATTTTAAAGTTGAGACTAGATGTTTAAGATGTGCAAGAAAAAAAATTAACCAATAAAGTTCATGAGGAAATTGACCAATTGATTAAATAATTAAAGGACAGATATTGGTCAGCATTTTCAAAACCTTCTAAACACAAAAAAAGTATGTTCTTGAATCGAGGAGGACATGATCTCAAAACTACGAATTTTGGTGAACACTTTACATTTTGTAATCCAGAATAGACGCCGGAACGTGCGCCATCCTCTTCTATGCAAATCGCCGGAACCAAGCCAGAAAATTAATTTCAATATATAACAAAACATTTTCGCAATACCAAAATAAATGAATAAATTTATTATTATGCTACAAAATAAACTTCTGACCTTTTATTTCGAGTAAAACAAGGAGAGAACGCTATAGTCAAGTACCTCGACAACCAGATACCCGTTACTTAGCTTAAGGGACCAAAGGGAAATGGAGATACATATGCAAGCAGCAAAACGATATTTAAATGCGCCACCTATCGGCTGGAAAGAGATAAGCGTTATGGCGTTAGAGTGGTCCATCGATAGGTATTGACGAGACCAATACAGTTCAGTTAAAGTTTTGTATCTAGCATGAAAATTGTGGGCGCCACAGCGCTGGGCGGTTTGTGGCGTTAGAGTGGGCGTGGCATATTTGCGTAATAAACTTGCGCTGCGTACAAGGCTACGGAACTAAATCTGAGATCCCAATGCTCTATCCTTGATTCGTTTCGAGATGAATATCCACGTTCATATTTACGATTTTTTGAATTTTGTGGGCGTTTGTGGGCGTAAAAGTGGGGCGTGGCAAACTTTTATTATCAATCGATAGGTATTGATAGAGAACAATACATTTCAGTTAAAATTTTTATTCTAGCATCAAAACTGTAGGAGCCACAGCTTTGGGCGGTTTGTGGGCGTTGGAGTGGGCGTAGCACTCTACTGAAACAAACTTGCGCTGCGTAAGAAGCTCAGGATAATGCACGCCAAATCTCAATAGCCTAGCTCTCATAGTTCCGAGATCTCAGCGTTCATCCGGACAGACAGACGGACAGACGGACAGACGAACATGGCTAGATCGACTCGGCGCTTCCTTCTGCCTGTTACATACTTTCCGACGAATCTAGTAAGTATTAGGGAAAGACGGGTTCTGGACAATTAGCATATTAATGGCCCCAAGCCATATTACATTTGAATACTTTTTCGAATACAATTCCAATTTCCTTTAGAATTAAATTATATTATACAAAGAAACCTTGAACATCAATCGATACAATATCTTTCAACATTTTTCTAATGTTAAACAACTCGTTGTACTAGTCCGTTTAGTGGGTTATATTCAAACTAAACGGATGTATGAGGACACAGTAAGCTGGGTATTTCATGACTTGATGTCTTTAGTTCTATTAAAATTCTCACATCAATAGGACCAATTTTTACTGATTCGTTTTGACATGAAAAGATCAACACAATAATAGGGGTCTTTAATTTAAATTCATTTGGGGTCAAAAATGGTTTTGATTCACATATATTATAGTACTAGATTGAAATCTTGTACACATTTCATATAGGTGAGCATACTAATTCTTACTAAAATCGACATTCAGATTATTATGGATATGACTCAGAATTCATGTGAACTTTCAAGTTTGATAAGTTATTTGTGATAAGTTCTCCATTTAGTGTAAATCCAATTATGGCAAATCTTGGTTTTTCTAAGGTTAACCGACAATTTCACATTTCAGCTCTGTTGATTCCCATACCCCAATTTGGGGTTAACATATAAATCCCAACTCTGGAATGCGATTGGTAGGTTTACACAACTTTTAATAATATCGTACATCTTAATTTTTGCAAAATCGCTCAGAGTTACATGGAAAACTTTTTTTTTTAGGAAGTACTCTTATTGACATGGACTTGACACGTTGAACACGTTGTATTTAGTTGTTACCTAGCAGTATTTTGATGGTTACTTTCTGTTTAGTCTTGTTTTTGGATGGTTACTTTTTGTATAGTACCTGTACAGTACTTGGTTTTGGATGGTTACTATCTGTATAGTATCTGTAAAGTACTTGGTTTTAGATGGTTACTAAATGTTAACAAGTATTATGAGTTGCTATAGTCTCTTATTAAGAATTATCAAAGAACACAAGTTAAAGTTTCTAAGATGTGTTAGCCAAACGCACTTGCATGAGAACTATCATTACCTGACCGTCATCAAAGTCACATGCCCAAGACCCAAGGACATTGAATAAAATACTTCCCCTTCATTTGTACCTGTAGTTTTAATTACAGTCAGAAACAAAATTTGTAGGATCATTCAATATTTTTTATAATTATTTATTATTGTAAACATATTCATTAAATTCATAATAATTAATTATTTTATGTATATTTGTATATAATTAATTTTCTTACTCAATCCCTCTGTAAGAACATGTCGGTTATTCCAAACGCAGATTTTCGCTTGGTTCCCATAGATAGATGTAAAATAGGGCTCACAATGTAATCTTTCAATGTTGTGGATTAAAAGCATTCATTTGTTCTAACCAATAATATTATAACATATTTCGAAAGCTTCATTAGCTAGCATAGGAGCGTCTTTCAATTTAATTTCTGATTCAAGTTTATGATAGAGGTGTTGGGACCTGGTAATATCGTTTTTTGTTGTCAACTATTTTTCTAGTTTCTAGTTTTCTAGTTCTTTTCTAATTGTATACTATTTGTATGAGTAAGGCATATATGTCTACATATCTGAAAATAAAACTCTTTTATTACAAATACTCATCTGGTTTTCGTGATTAATGATGGCGGTTGAGCTGCTTGGACTTTGATTACTAGCTATTATTAGATGATATTACTATTGCTTGGATGATATTAGTATTTTAGGCTTACTAGTTTTTATTAGCTGGTTACTATATGTTTAGTAGATGTATACAAGTTGTTTAGTATCTGGTATTTATATGTGTTTAGTAGATGTATAGAAGTTGTTTACTAGATGTATAACAAGTTGTTTTCTAGCTGTTTAGTATCTGGTTTCTATATGTTTAGCAGATGTATACAAGTTGTTTGGTAGATATTATACAAGTTTTTAGTATCTGTTTTCTATATGTTTACTTGATGTTTACTAAATTATTAGCTGGTTACTAGTTACTCTTATTGACATGGACTTGACACGTTGGACACGTTGTATTTAGTTGTTACCTAGCAGTATTTTGATGGTTACTTTCTGTATAGTCTTGTTTTGGATGGTTACTTTTTGTAATAGTACCTGTACAGTACTTGGTTTTGGATGGTTACTATCTGTATAGTATCTGTAAAGTACTTGGTTTTAGATGGTTACTAAATGTTAACAAGTATTATGAGTTGCTATAGTCTCTTATTAAGAATTATCAAAGAACACAAGTTAAAGTTTCTAAGATGTGTTAGCCAAACGCACTTGCAGAGAACTATCATACCTGACCGTCATCAAAGTCACATGCCCAAGACCCAAGGACATTGAATAAAATACTTCCCCTTCATTTGTACCTGTAGTTTTAATTACAGTCAGAAACAAAATTTGTAGGATCATTCAATATTTTTATATATATTTATTATTGTAAACATATTTCATTAAATTCATAATAATTATATTTTATGTATATATTTGTATATAATTAATTTTCTTACTCAATCCCTCTGTAAGAAACATGTCGGTTATTCCAAACGCAGATTTTCGCTTGGTTCCCATAGATAGATGTAAAATAGGTCTCACAATGTAATCTTTCTCATATGTTGGATTATTTTTAAAGCATTCATTTGTTCTAACCCATAATAATATTATAACATATTTCGAAAGCTTCATTAGCTAGCATAGGAGCGTCCTTTCAATTTAATTTCTGATTCAAGTTTATGATAGAGGTGTTGGGACCTGGTAATATCGGTTTTTGTTGTCAACTATTTTTCTAGTTCTAGTTTTCTAGTTCTTTTCTAATTGTATACTATTTGTATGAGTAAGGCATCATTGTCTAAGATTCTGAATAAGTTAATAAACTCTTTTATTACAATACTCATCTGGTTTTCGTGATTAATGATGGCGGTTGAGCTGCTTGGACTTTGATTACTAGCTATTATTAGATGATTACTATCTGCTTGGTAGATGTCTATTAGTTGCTTACTAGTTTTTATTAGCTGGTTACTATATGTTTAGTAGATGTATACAAGTTGTTTAGTATCTGGTATTATATGTTTAGTAGATGTATAGAAGTTGTTTACTAGATGTATACAAGTTGTTTTCTAGCTGTTTAGTATCTGGTTTCTATATGTTTAGCAGATGTATACAAGTTGTTTGTAGATGTATACAAGTTTTTTAGTATCTGTTTTCTATATGTGTACTTGATGTTTACTAATTATTATTAGCTGGTTACTAGTTGTTATTAACGTCTACGAGCTTTATAGTCTTTCGTTACGATTTTTTGAATTTTTGTGGGCGGTGTGTGGGCGTAAAAGTGGGCGTGGCAAACTTTTTTTATCAATCGATAGGTATTGATGAGAACAATACATTTCAGTTAAAATTTTTATTCTAGCATCAAAACTGTAGGAGCCACAGCTTTGGGCGGTGTGGGCGTTGGAGTGGGCGTGGCACTCTACTGAAACAAACTTGCGCTGCGTAAGAAGCTCAGGAATCTGCACGCCAAATCTCAATAGCCTAGCTCTCATAGTTTCCGAGATCTCAGCGTTCATCCGGACAGACAGACGGACAGACGAACATGGCTAGATCGACTCGGCGCTTCCTTCTGCCTGTTACATACTTTCCGACGAATCTAGTAAGTATTAGGGAAAGACGGGTTCTGGGACAATTAGCATATTAATGGCCCCAAGCCATATTATTCAAGTTTGAATCTTTTTCGAATACAATTCGAATTTCCTTTAGAATAAAATTATTATTATTATCAAAGAAACCTTGAACATCAATCGATACAATATCTTTCAACATTTTTCTAATGTTAAACAACTCGTTGTACTAGTCCGTTTAGTGGGTTATATTCAACTAAACGGTTATGTATGAGGACACAGTAAGCTTGGGTATTTTCATGACTTGATGTCTTTAGTTCTATTAAAATTCTCACATCAATAGGACCAATTTTTACTGATTCGTTTTGACATGAAAGATCAACCACAATAATAGGGGTCTTTAATTTAAATTCATTTGGGGTCAAAAATGGTTTTGATTCACGATTATAGTAACTAGATTGAAATCTTGTACACATTTCATATAGGTGAGCATACTAATTCTTACTAAAATCGACATTCAGATTATTATGGATATGACTCAGAATTCATGTGAACTTTCAAGTTTGATAAGTTATTTGTGATAAGTTCTCCATTTAGTGTAAATCCAGTTATGGCAAATCTTGGTTTTTCAAGGTTAACCGACAATTTCACATATCAGCTCTGTTAATTCCCATACCCCAATTTGGGGTTAACATATAAATCCCAACTCTGGAATGCGATTGGTAGGTTTACACAACTTTTAATAATATCGTACATCTTCATTTTTGCAAAATCGCTCAGAGTTACATGGAAAACTTTCTAGGTTTTATTCGTAATTTCCAGTTTAAAAGTTTGTTTATTTCTGGTTTGTTCAAGATTAACCACGATTCTTAGTTAGCATCAACACTAGTTCGTGCTTACAATTTAACAAACTTTTTTATAAACCTCAGCCAGTCCCACAAAATTTGATTGGTACAGAAAAGTTGAAGTGGGGTCCTGTAGAAATTTCATCTCCACTGCTCCATCCAGAATTTAATAGGTATTGACTTTGAAGATTATCCAGAGATATATAATTTTTTTAGGGAAGTACTCATATTGACATGGACTTGACACGTTGGACACGTTGTATTTAGTTGTTACCTAGCAGTATTTTGATGGTTACTTTCTGTATAGTCTTGTTTTGGATGGTTACTTTTTGTATAGTACCTGTACAGTACTTGGTTTTGGATGGTTACTATCTGTATAGTATCTGTAAAGTACTTGGTTTTAGATGGTTACTAAATGTTAACAAGTATTATGAGTTGCTATAGTCTCTTATTAAGAATTATCAAAGAACACAAGTTAAAGTTTCTAAGATGTGTTAGCCAAACACACTTGCAGAGAACTATCATTACCTGACCGTCATCAAAGTCACATGCCCAAGACCCAAGGACATTGAATAAAATACTTCCCCTTCATTTGTACCTGTAGTTTTAATTACAGTCAGAAACAAAATTTGTAGGATCATTCAATATTTTTTTATATATTTTATTATTGTAAACATATTTCATTAAATTCATAATTAATTATATTTTATGTATATTTGTATATAATTAATTTTCTTACTCAATCCCTCTGTAAGAAACATGTCGGTTATTCCAAACGCAGATTTTCGCTTGGTTCCCATAGATAGATGTAAAATAGGTCTCACAATGTAATCTTTCTCATATGTTGGATTATTTTTAAAGCATTCATTTGTTCTAACCCATAATAATATTATAACATATTTCGAACGCATCATTAGCTAGCATAGGAGCGTCTTTCAATTTAATTTCTGATTCAAGTTTATGATAGAGGTGTGGGACCTGGTAATATCAGTTTTGTTGTCAACTATTTTTCTAGTTCTAGTTTTCTAGTTCTTTTCTAATTGTATACTATTTGTATGAGTAAGGCATCATTGTCTAAGATTCTGAATAAGTTTAATAAACTCTTTTATTACAATACTCATCTGGTTTTCGTGATTAATGATGGCGGTTGAGCTGCTTGGACTTTGATTACTAGCTATTATTAGATGATTACTATCTGCTTGGTAGATGTCTATTAGTTGCTTACTAGTTTTTATTAGCTGGTTACTATATGTTTAGTAGATGTATACAAGTTGTTTAGTATCTGGTATTTATATGTTTAGTAGATGTATAGAAGTTGTTTACTAGATGTATACAAGTTGTTTTCTAGCTGTTTAGTATCTGGTTTCTATATGTTTAGTAGATGTATACAAGTTGTTTGGTAGATGTATACAAGTTTTTTAGTATCTGTTTTCTATATGTTTACTTGATGTTTACTAATTATTATTAGCTGGTTACTAGATGTTATTAACGTCTACGAGCTTTTATAGTCTTTCGTTACGATTTTTTGAATTTTGTGGGCGGTTTGTGGGCGTAAAAGTGGGCGTGGCAAACTTTTTTTTATCAATCGATAGGTATTGATGAGAACAATACATTTCAGTTAAAATTTTTATTCTAGCATCAAAACTGTAGGAGCCACAGCTTTGGCGGTTTGTGGGCGTTGGAGTGGGCGTGGCACTCTACTGAAACAAACTTGCGCTGCGTAAGAAGCTCAGGAATCTGCACGCCAAATCTCAATAGCCTAGCTCTCATAGTTTCCGAGATCTCAGCGTTCATCCGGACAGACAGACGGACAGACGAACATGGCTAGATCGACTCGGCGCTTCCTTCTGCCTGTTACATACTTTCCGACGAATCTAGTAAGTATTAGGGAAAGACGGGTTCTGGGACAATTAGCATATTAATGGCCCCAAGCCATATTACTCAAGTTTGAATCTTTTTCGAATACAATTCCAATTTCCTTTAGAATAAAATTATTATTATTATCAAAGAAACCTTGAACATCAATCGATACAATATCTTTCAACATTTTTTTTTAATGTTAAACAACTCGTTGTACTAGTCCGTTTAGTGGGTTATATTCAACTAAACGGTTATGTATGAGGACACAGTAAGCTTGGGTATTTTCATGACTTGATGTCTTTAGTTCTATTAAAATTCTCACATCAATAGGACCAATTTTTACTGATTCGTTTTGACATGAAAGATCAACCACAATAATAGGGGTCTTTAATTTAAATTCATTTGGGGTCAAAAATGGTTTTGATTCACGATTATAGTAACTAGATTGAAATCTTGTACACATTTCATATAGGTGAGCATACTAATTCTTACTAAAATCGACATTCAGATTATTATGGATATGACTCAGAATTCATGTGAACTTTCAAGTTTGATAAGTTATTTGTGATAAGTTCTCCATTTAGTGTTAATCCAGTTATGGCAAATCTTGGTTTTTCAAGGTTAACCGACAATTTCACATATCAGCTCTGTTGATTCCCATACCCCAATTTGGGGTTAACATATAATCCCAACTCTGGAATGCGATTGGTAGGTTTACACAACTTTTAATAATATCGTACATCTTAATTTTTGCAAAATCGCTCAGAGTTACATGGAAAACTTTCTAGGTTTTATTCGTAATTTCCAGTTTAAAAGTTTGTTTATTTCTGGTTTGTTCAAGATTAACCACGATTCTTAGTTAGCATCAACACTAGTTCGTGTTTACAATTTAACAAAACTTTTTTATAAACCTCAGCCAGTCCCAACAAAATTTGATTGGTACAGAAAAGTTGAAGTGGGGTCCTGTAGAAATTTCATCTCCACTGCTCCATCCAGAATTTAATAGGTATTGACTTTGAAGATTATCCAGAGATATATAATTTTTTTAGGGAAGTACTCATATTGACATGGACTTGACACGTTGGACACGTTGTATTTATTGTTACCTAGCAGTATTTTGATGGTTACTTTCTGTATAGTCTTGTTTTTGGATGGTTACTTTTTGTATAGTACCTGTACAGTACTTGGTTTTGGATGGTTACTATCTGTATAGTATCTGTAAAGTACTTGGTTTTAGATGGTTACTAAATGTTAACAAGTATTATGAGTTGCTATAGTCTCTTATTAAGAATTATCAAAGAACACAAGTTAAAGTTTCTAAGATGTGTTAGCCAAACACACTTGCAGAGAACTATCATTACCTGACCGTCATCAAAGTCACATGCCCAAGACCCAAGGACATTGAATAAAATACTTCCTCTTCATTTGTACCTGTAGTTTTAATTACAGTCAGAAACAAAATTTGTAGGATCATTCAATATTTTTTTATATATTTTATTATTGTAAACATATTTCATTAAATTCATAATTAATTATATTTTATGTATATTTGTATATAATTAATTTTCTTACTCAATCCCTCTGTAAGAAACATGTCGGTTATTCCAAACGCAGATTTTCGCTTGGTTCCCATAGATAGATGTAAAATAGGTCTCACAATGTAATCTTTCTCATATGTTGGATTATTTTTAAAGCATTCATTTGTTCTAACCCATAATAATATTATAACATATTTCGAAAGCATCATTAGCTAGCATAGGAGCGTCTTTCAATTTAATTTCTGATTCAAGTTTATGATAGAGGTGTTGGGACCTGGTAATATCGGTTTTTGTTGTCAACTATTTTTCTAGTTCTGGTTTTCTAGTTCTATTCTAATTGAATACTATTTGTATGAGTAAGGCATCATTGTCTAAGATTCTGAATAAGATTAATAAACTCTTTTATTACAATACTCATCTGGTTTTCGTGATTAATGATGGCGGTTGAGCTGCTTGGACTTTGATTACTAGCTATTATTAGATGATTACTATCTGCTTGGTAGATGTCTATTAGTTGCTTACTAGTTTTTATTAGCTGGTTACTATATGTTTAGTAGATGTATACAAGTTGTTTAGTATCTGGTATTTATATGTTTAGTAGATGTATAGAAGTTGTTTACGAGATGTATACAAGTTGTTTTCTAGCTGTTTAGTATCTGGTTTCTATATGTTTAGTAGATGTATACAAGTTGTTTGGTAGATGTATACAAGTTGTTTAGTATCTGTTTTCTATATGTTTACTTGATGTTTACTAATTATTATTAGCTGGTTACTAGTTGTTATTAACGTCTTCGAGCTTTTATAGTCTTTCGTTAGGAATGATCAAAAATTCTTGATTACTAGACGACTTTCGTTGTGAAGTAAAACTTACACTCTGATTTTCCATGTGTTTGCTATGTACTTGAGAAAGAACGCAAAGCCAAAATATCTCAAGATTGATATATAAATCTTAGAGGATCATATCCGATTATGTGGGGGAAGATGTATCCTGTGATTGTAAAACTAATTAAGAAATAAATTGTTCACAAGCTGTCTAAAAACTGTTTAGAAGCTCTTTTGATAAACAATTTTGATTCATAATGACAGATATTAAGAATATATAATAATATCATCCACTTTAACTAGTATATTGTTAAAATAAAACATTTCCATTTTTCATGTTCTTTCATCTTATGTAGGTATAATAAATGTAATCTTAACTACGATAGCTAGCCTTACATCCCATAACTATAGTTATTAGCTACAATAAAATGTCTAGAAAGAACAAAATATATGAATGTCAAAAACGATTTAAAACTAACTATAATTGGGAAAGTAATTGAAATCACTCCGGCGTAATACAGTAAAAAAGAAAAAACACTGTGATTATCCCATTTTCTATCACCAAAACAAATGTTATACCCACACCTAAATGACCAATTGTATCCTTCGTCCAAAAATGTCTGTGACTTTCACTTATAAATTTGTCACCGTTAATTTAAATCCCATTAAGCAAACCACCCGTTGTTAACCATACCGTAACCCCAGAGTAAAGTTGGTTACCTACAATAAACATAGGGGATGGTGTAAAGGATTGCTAAAATGCCTCGACGGAGGCGCAAAGGTCATAAAAAATGGTCATAAAAAATATAATTAGGAAGTATTTTTTATATGCGAATCATTTATAACTGTTACCAACAACACAAACAGTTGTTACAAGGGATTTGCTTAAATGCCTCGACGCAGGCGCAAAGGTCAAGGTATTGGAAAAAATTCATGGATTATTATCCCTTCATAAAAGAGGTCATAAAATATATAATTAGGAAAGTATTTTTTTATTTGTCGAACAAATTATAACTGGTACCAACAACACAAATAGTTGTTACAAAGGATTGCTAAAATGCCTTGATGCAGGCGCAAAGGTCAAGGTAATGGAAAAATTCCTGGAATATTATCCCTTGACCAAAAACGAAAATTTCTTCTATTTGGATAATAAAAAAATATATATTTATTCAATACTTTGATTTTTCCATCAAAATGCTTTATAAATCTAGTTGTTTGATATTCTCTAACTAATTGAGTAATAAGTTTTCATGTGTCTATTTAATTTACCAAAAACAGTATTAGTCTTCTCTCATAAAATTGATCTTTTGGATCTCTCTAATTCCCCACCGGTGAAATGTATGTTCCTCATATTTAAAATTTATGGTTTGCCAATCCCGACCAACCTCCGCAACATAGATGGGTACTTGTAATTCATATTAAGATATTTCCATCCTTCTCTAACTAATATCCTTTTATCCATCATGTAAACAGGTTTAGAATTGTATTGCATGCTTCAACCCCTAGCCACACCCACCACTGTTACAGATTTGACTTTTCCAATGGCTGCCCCAGCTACCTAAACTGTACATTTCTTTTGATTTTCTCTTTTTCTTTCTAAGCAATGTACACAATTTTTAAACTGGTTCTGACCTCCCTCTTTAATGGCATTCTCTACTTTATTTTCATTATATTTCTGATCTTTTCCTAACAGTAGGTTGTTAAACTTTTATCATTTTATGGGATTATTGAGCACCCGAAATCCCAGATATTAACTCATAACATGTTACTAGCAGAATATAGTCAAAGATATCAGACTCTAAAAAGACAAGATTTACCTACAATTCAATTTACCATCTACAATCCCTGGAGAAGATTTAAGTATTTGCAGTTTAATTTTCTAATTTATTGATTTCACAGATTCCCGCTGGTAATACCAATTTTTAACAAATGGCTTCCAACTCCATACCATTCAGACACTGGTTTACAACCTCATAGAACTGACTCTCAAGGTATCTTTAATGCACAATATATTTCCGTCTCTTTTCTTTTAAACAATATTAAAAAATTTCAAAAACTGTTTTTGGAGTTCATTTTATTCTTAGAATTAAATTATTAAAAATCATTAAGCCAACAGAGATAATAATGTTTTTGTGATAATATCCCATGAATAATACATAATTCTTATTTGTATATATTCAAAATTATTTATTTCAGAAAATTATTCATTAATCGCATTCAAATAATATTCATAATATATCTTACACTTTTTCAGATTTATCAATAGAGTTTCCCAATTATTAATATTAAATGATATTGCATCATATCTATTTTTAAGATTAAATATTAAGATAGGGTCGTCCTCGCGAGACATAGCGCTGACCAACTCACATTGGTCTGCCTCACCATTAAATTTAAGACATTCTAAGTCTGATACTGAATCCCTTATACGAAAAATCATCTCCTTAACTTCCAGTGGCAGTCGTGACAGCGGATTATTTTCGATTTCCGCATCGTGAAGATCAATTTGGTGTTGTAACTTGGTTGTCTCCGTCATCAGCTCGGTGATTCGATTTTCCACGTTTTCAATATCAAAGAGATGGGAATCGATATTGTTTTCGCTCTGCAAATCCACCAATCGCCATTTCAGGATGTCCAACTCTTCTATAGTATCGTAATAGATACTACCGAATTCCCGTCGCAACTCCTTGGAAACCTTTAAAATTTCCTTAAAGATTCTTATTTCAATCAACAAATCTTCATTTATTTTAAAGTCACAGTGGTTGATTTGGCTATTGATTTCAGTCATCTTTTGTCTTTCGATTTAAATTTTGTACTGTTTTAGGTTTTGTAATCTCATCAACCAGCAGGTACTTTATATCCAAGGATCAAACCCCCTCCCCAAGAATCAAACCACCATCCCATGCGATTGGCTTAAGTGAAACCATTCCACACTGTGTCGAAGTGAGAAGAAGAATACATAAGAAACCGGAAATCAAAGGAAAAGTAAGATTGTAGCCCAATACATACCGATATTGAGAACTGTTGTTATATGAGTATGCGTACATTTAATTGTATTTAATATTTGAGTTGTTGATAATTATAATTTTAAAATGGTCATCATT
This sequence comes from Drosophila subpulchrella, assembly GCF_014743375.2. Classification (NCBI taxonomy): domain Eukaryota; kingdom Metazoa; phylum Arthropoda; class Insecta; order Diptera; family Drosophilidae; genus Drosophila; species Drosophila subpulchrella. Next base: position 39,573 of record NW_023665710.1, on the reverse strand, counting down.
AAGTAAGAGGAGTGGTACAGAATTTTTATTCTTAATATTTAATCTTAAAAATAGATATGATGCAATATCATTTAATATTAATAATTGGGAAACTCTATTGATAAATCTGAAAAATTGTAAGATATATTATGAATATTATTTGAATTCGATTAATGAATAATTTTCTGAAATAAATTATTTTGAAAATATACAAATAAGAATTATGTATTATTTAAGGGATATTATCACAAAAACATTATTATCTCTGTTGGCTTAATGATTTTTAATAATTTAATTCTAAGAATAAAATGAACTCCAAAAACAGTTTTTGAAATTTTTTAATATTGTTTAGAAGAAAAGAGACGGAAATATATTGTGCATTAAAGATACCTTGAGAGTCAGTTCTATGAGGTTGTAAACCAGTGTCTGAATGGTATGGAGTTGGAAGCCATTTGTTAAAAATTGGTATTTACCAGCGGGAATCTGTGAAATCAATAAATTAGAAAATTAAACTGCAAATACTTAAATCTTCTCCAGGGATTGTAGATGGTAAATTGAATTGTAGGTAAATCTTGTCTTTTTAGAGTCTGATATCTTTGACTATATTCTGCTAGTTACATGTTATGAGTTAATATCTGGGATTTCGGGTGCTCAATAATCCCATAAAATGATAAAATTTTAACAACCTACTGTTAGGAAAAGATCAGAAATATAACGAAAATAAAGTAGACGATGCCATTAAAAAGGGAGGTCAGAACCAGTTTAAAAATTGTGTACATTGCTTAGAAAGAAAGAGAGACAATCAAAAGAAATGTACAGTTTAGGTAGCTGGGGCAGCCATTGGAAAAGTCAAATCTGTAACAGTGGTGGGTGTGGCTAGGGGTTGAAGCATGCAATACAATTCTAAACCTGTTTACATGATGGATAAAAGGATATTAGTTAGAGAAGGATGGAAATATCTTAAATATGAATTACAAGTACCCATCTATGTTGCGGAGGTTGGTCGGGGTTGGCAAACCATAATTTTAAATATGAGGAGCATATATTTCACCGGTGGGGAATTAGAGAGATCCAAAAGATCTATTTTATGAGAGAAGACTAATACTGTTTTTGGTAAATTAAATAGACACATGAAAACTTATTACTCAATTAGTTAGAGAATATCAAACAACTAGATTTATCAAGCATTTTGATGGAAAAATCAAAGTATTGAATAAATATATATTTTTTTATTATCCAAATAGAAGAAATTTTCGTTTTTGGTCAAGGGATAATATTCCAGGAATTTTTCCATTACCTTGACCTTTGCGCCTGCATCAAGGCATTTTAGCAATCCTTTGTAACAACTATTTGTGTTGTTGGTACCAGTTATAATTTGTTCGCAAATAAAAAATACTTTCCTAATTATATATTTTATGACCTCTTTTATGGAGGGATAATATTCCATGAATTTTTTCCAATACCTTGACCTTTGCGCCTGCGTCGAGGCATTTAAGCAAATCCCTTGTAACAACTGTTTGTGTTGTTGGTAACAGTTATAAATGATTCGCATATAAAAATACTTTCCTAATTATATTTTTTATGACCATTTTTTTATGACCTTTGCGCCTCCGTCGAGGCATTTTAGCAATCCTTTACACCATCACCTATGTTTATTGTAGGTAACCAACTTGACTCTGGGGTTATGGTATGGTTAGCAATGGGTGGTTTGCTTAATGGGATTTAAATTATCGGTGACAAATTTATAAGTGAAAGTCACAGACATTTTTGCACAAAGGATACAATTGGTCATTTAGGTGTGGGTATACACATTTGTTATGGTGATAGAAAATGGGATAATCACAGTGTTTTTTCTTCTTTTACTGTATTACGCCGGAGTGATTTCAATTACTTTCCCAATTATAGTTAGTTTTAAATCGTTTTTGACATTCATATATTTTGTTCTTTCTAGACATTTTATTGTAGCTAATAACTATAGTTATGGGATGTAAGGCTAGTTATCGTAGTTAAGATTACATTTATTATACCTACTTAAGATGAAAGAACATGAAAAATGGAAATGTTTTATTTTAACAATATACTAGTTAAAGTGGATGATATTATTATATATTCTTAATATCTGTCATTATGAATCAAAATTGTTTATCAAAAGAGCTTCTAAACAGTTTTTTAGACAGCTTGTGAACAATTTATTTCTTAATTAGTTTTACAATCACAGGATACATCTTCCCCCAACATAATCGGATATGATCCTCTAAGATTTATATATCAATCTTGAGATATTTTGGCTTTGCGTTCTTTCTCATGTACATAGCAAACACATTGAAAATCAGAGTGTAAGTTTTTACTTCACAACGAAAGTCGTCTAGTGATCAAGAATTTTTGATCATTCCTAACGAAAGACTATAAAAGCTCGTAGACGTTAATAACAACTAGTAACCAGCTAATAATAATTAGTAAACATCAAGTAAACATATAGAAAACAGATACTAAACAACTTGTATACATCTACCAAACAACTTGTATACATCTACTAAACATATAGAAACCAGATAGAAAAACAACTTGTATACATCTCGTAAACAACTTGTATACATCTACTAAACATATAAAAACCAGATACTAAACAACATCTACTAAACATATAGTAACCAGCTAATAAAAACTAGTAAGCAACTAATAGACATCTACCAAGCAGATAGTAATCATCTAATAATAGCTAGTAATCAAAGTCCAAGCAGCTCAACCGCCATCATTAATCACGAAAACCAGATGAGTATTGTAATAAAAGAGTTTATTAAACTTATTCAGAATCTTAGACAATGATGCCTTACTCATACAAATAGTATACAATTAGAATAGAACTAGAAAAACTAGAACTAGAAAAATAGTTGACAACAAAAACCGATATTACCAGGTCCCAACACCTCTATCATAAACTTGAATCAGAAATTAAATTGAAAGACGCTCCTATGCTAGCTAATGATGCTTTCGAAATATGTTATAATATTATTATGGGTTAGAACAAATGAATGCTTTAAAAATAATCCAACATCTGAGAAAGATTACATTGTGAGACCTATTTTACATCTATCTATGGGAACCAAGCGAAAATCTGCGTTTGGAATAACCGACATGTTTCTTACAGAGGGATTAAGTAAGAAAATTAATTATATACAAATATACATAAAATATAATTAATTATGAATTTAATGAAATATGTTTACAATAATAAAATATATAAAAAAATATTGAATGATCCTACAAATTTTGTTTCTGACTGTAATTAAAACTACAGGTACAAATGAAGAGGAAGTATTTTATTCAATGTCCTTGGGTCTTGGGCATGTGACTTTGATGACGGTCAGGTAATAATATTTCTCTGAAAGTGTGTTTGGCTAACACATCTTAGAAACTTTATCTTGTGTTCTTTGATAATTCTTAATAAGAGACTATAGCAACTCATAATACTTGTTAACATTTAGTAACCATCTAAAACCAAGTACTTTACAGATACTGTACAGATTGTAACCATCCAAAACCAAGTACTGTACAGGTACTATACAAAAAGTAACCATCCAAAAACAAGACTATACAGAAAGTAACCATCAAAATACTGCTAGGTAACAACTAAATACAACGTGTCCAACGTGTCAAGTCCATGTCAATATGAGTACTACCCTAAAAAATTATATATCTCTGGATAATCTTCAAAGTCAATACCTATTAAATTCTGGATGGAGCAGTGAAGATGAAATTTCTACAGGACCCCACTTCAACTTTTCTGTACCAATCAAATTTTGTTGGGATTGGCTGAGGTTTATAAAAAAGTTTTGTTAAATTGTAAACACGAACTAGTGTTGATGCTAACTAAGAATCGTGGTGAATCTTGAACAAACCAGAAATGAACAAACTTTTAAACTGGAAATTACGAATAAAACCTGGAAAGTTTTCCATGTAACTCTGAGCGATTTTGCAAAAATTAAGATGTACGATATTATTAAAAGTTGTGTAAACCTACCAATCGCATTCCACAGTTGGGATTTATATGTTAACCCCAAATTGGGGTATGGAAATCAACAGAGCTGATATGTGAAATTGTCAGTTAACCTTGAAAAACCAAGATTTGCCATAATTGGATTTACACTAAATGGAGAACTTATCACAAATAACTTATCAAACTTGAAAGTTCACATGAATTCTGAGTCATATCCATAATAATCTGAATGTCGATTTTGGTAAGAATTAGTATGCTCACCTATACGAAATGTATACAAGATTTCAATCTACTTACTATAATCGTGAATCAAAACCATTTTTGACCCCAAATGAATTTAAATTAAAGACCCCTATTATTGTGGTTGATCTTTCATATCAAAACGCATCAGTAAAAATTAGTCCTATTAATGTGAGAATTTCAATAGAACTAAAGACACCAAGTCATGAAAATTAATCTGAATGTTGATTTTAGTAAGAATTAGTATGCTCACCTATATGAAATGTATACAAGATTTCAATCTAGTTACTATAATCGTTATTCACAACCATTTTTGACCCCAAATGAATTTAAATTGAAGACCCCTATTATTGTGGTTAAGCTTTCATATCAAAACGAATCAGTAAAAATAGGTCCTATTGATGTGAGAATTTTAATAGAACTAAAGACATCAAGTCATGAAAATACCCAAGCTGTAGCCAATAGCCAACTGTCTCCTGATACATGACCGTTTAGTTGAATATAACCAACTAAACTGACTAGTACAACGAGTTGTTTAACATTAAAAAAATGTTGAAAGATATTGTATCGATTGATGTTCAAGGTTTCTTTGATAATAATATTAATTTTATTCTAAAGGAAATTGAAATTGTATTCGAAAAAGATCCAAACTTGAATAATAGTTTTTTAATAGAACCACCATATGATTTTACTTTGCTAAATACCAAATCTCGAAAGACTGCAATTTGGTTAACCAATACACATCACAAAATTTTGTTGGACGATGAAGAAAATAGATTTCCACAAACTCGAATGTATCTAAGGACAATTACAAGCGGAAAAGAAAAATTATTTGTAATGGTGTGGGAAAGAAACGATTTCTAGAGAAGTTTTTTGGGAGTCGTCAGCTCATTGATATCGAGGAAATGGGTTGTCCGTCATTAAACAGGTTTAAAGGAAACCGGTTTCCCTATTGTGAAACACACCTTAAGAGCGGGGTTTGTGCTCTTAACAATGCATACATTATTTTGACATTTTTTAAAAGTAGCTCCAAAATAATAAAATAATTTTTATACATCATTTTAAAGTTGAGACTAGATGTGTAAAGACCTACAAGAAAATAAAATTAACCAAATGAAGTATCATGAGGAAGTTGACCAATTTATTAAACAATTTAAAGGATAGATAATTGGTCAGCATTTTCAATACCTTCTAAACACAAAAACTATGTTCATGAATCGAGGTGGACATGATCTCAAAACTACGAATTATGGTGAACACTTTACATTTTGTAATCCAGAAATGACGTCGGAAACGTGCGCCTGCTTCTTCGCCGGAATCAAAGCAGAAAATTAATTTCTATATATTATAAAAATGTTCACAATACCAATATAAATGAATAAATGTACTATTATGCTACAAAATAAACTTTTTATTTCGAGTTAAAATTACAGGTACGGAGAATGGTTGTTGCGCGGTCGTGATTTCAACCCCTATTGTGGGACGTATTAGAGCTAGCAGTCAGCCGTGAGGTCGTTGGCGTGAGGCCCATGATCTTGTCAATGAGCGTGCGCCTTCAGGCTTGTGCATGTGTTCCTTTTATTGCGCTTGTCAATGAGCGTGCGCCTTCAGGCTTGTGCATGTGCCCCTTTTATTGCGGTCAGGTAATGGACAGGTGCGTATGTTCGGGTAGCTCTTGCTTGAATCCTTTCTATGACATGTTTATGACCCATTTGTGGAAAGGAGAGAATCTTAGAGAATTTACCAGTTAAACGTTCTGGGGCGTTAACAAAAATGTGTGTTTGAAAATATTCCCCATCTGAGAATCATTAACTTGTGAGATTTATTTTATTGGGGTTCTTTTGGTTTCTAAATTAATTTTACAATCATAGAAAATATTATTCCTCAACATGATCGGACATGTTCCTCTAAGATAACCATCTTTGAATACTTTGGGTGTGCGACCTTTCACACGTGCACAGCAACACCTGTGATAATGAGGCAAAAGGGTACGTGATTACACCTTTCACCAACATGATCGGATATGTTCCTGTAAGATAACAACCTTTGGATACTATGGTTGTGCGACCTTTCTCACGTGCACCTTTCTCACCTGACTATTAATTGCACATAATGAGGGGAAGGATACATGATCAATATTGTCACATGGGGATGTGGGGGCGATGGGGGCAATTAAGTATACTCTTTATAGACATGATCGTGACATTTTTATGAGTCCATTAAAATCACTTAATTTATTGGATTATGCTCATTGTCCCAGAACCCGCATACGTTAATGATGGGGAAAGGGGGGGGCTTGGGGCCATTAATATGCTAATTGTCCAAAAAGCGTCTTACCCTACTACTCTAGTATACCTTATTACTCTACGAGTAACGGGTATAATTACAGGTACGGAAAATGGAAAATATGTCGTTGATTGAGATATGTCGGCTACTTGCGAGTTGTTTCGCGGTCGTGATTTCAACCCTTATGGGAACGTATTAGAGCTAGTAGTCAGCCGTGTGATCGTTGGCGTGAGGCCCATGATCTTGTCAATGGGCGTGCGCCTTCAGGCTTGTGCATGTGTCCCTTTTATTGCGGTCAGGTAATGGACAGGGCGCATGTTGGGGTAGCTCTTGCTTCAATCCCTTTTATGATATGAATATGACCCGTTTGTGGAAAGGAGAGATCTTGGAAAATTTACCAGTTAAACATTCTGGGGCGAACAAAAAAGTCTGTTTAAAAATATTCGACCTCTGAGAATCATTAACTTGTGAGATTTATTTTATTGGGGTTGTTTTGATTTCTAAATTAGTTTTTACAATCAAAGGAAACGTTATTCCCCAACATGACAGGACATGTCCCTCTAAGGCATTCATCTTTAGATGTTTTTGGCTTGCGACCTTTCTCACGTGCACAGCAACACCTGTGATAATGAGGCAAAAGGGTACGTGATCACACCTTTCCCCAACATGATCGGACATGTTCCTCTAAGATAACAACCTTTGGATATTATGGTTGTGCGACCTTTTTCACGTACACCTTTTTCACCTAACTATTAATTGCACATAATGAGGGAAAGGATACATGATCAATATTGTCACACGGGGATGTGGGGACGATGGGAACAATCTCCTCTGAGATAACAACCTATGGATACTATGGGTGTGCGACCTTTTTCACGTGCACCTTTCTCACCTGACTATTAATTGCACATAATGAGGGGAAGGATACATGATCAATATTGTCACATGGGGATGTGGGGGCGATGGGGGCAATTAAGTGTACTCTTAATGGACACCATCGTGACATTTTTATGACTGCAAAGCCCATTAAAATCAGTTAATTTATTAATTGTCCTAGAAGTCGCATATGTTAATGAGGGGGGAGGGGGGGCCGGGGCCATTAATATGCTAATTGTCCCAGAACACATCTTTCCCTACTACTCATAGCAGATTTTCCCTATGCATTCTGTCAGTATGTCGTCTAAAGCTCTTTGAAAAATGGACGGGGAATTTTTTAGACCGAAGGGGAGTCTCGTAAACTCATATTTTCCACCGTTTACGGCGAATGCTGTTTTTCTATGTCCGTGTCTTTCAGTGGTAATTGATAAAATCCACTCTTGAGTTCTAGTACTGAAAAATACTTATTGTCTCCGAGTTGCGCAATAATTTCGCCAATTTCGGGGACCGGGTACCGATCTGAGATAGTAACTTCATTGAGTTTCCTATTGTGGATTTCTAATCTGTACTTTTTTTCTTCTTACTGGCCGGATTTTTTCGGGACTACCCAGACTGGTGCATTATATGGTGATCTTGAAGGTCTTATAATGCCATCTTTTAGCATCTCGTTTATTTGTTTTCTACTTCCTGTTTTAATGATATTGGGTATGGGTTATATTTTCCGTCAGCTGGGGAATCGGACGAAGTTCTGATCTCGCCTACTACTTTAGTTGTGTATGCTAACTTCGTATCGGCATCTGCAAAGAGGGTTTTGTGGAGATTTATGATTGATTTCTGAGACTCGGTCATATGTCCGACTTGCGGTCCAATTGTATTTACTGCTTGTGTTGCTAATTGGTGAATTTTAATTTTGCGCTTATTTCCAAAAATTAATGTATCGTTCTGTACATCTATAATTTCTCCTTGCCCAGTATACCGTTGAAGGTTTTTAGTGTCTCTAGTAAATACAATAAAGAAGGCTATAGTCGAGTACCTCGACTATTATATACCCGTTACTCAGCTAAAGGGACCAAAGGGAAATGGAGATATGCAAGCAGCAAAGAGAGATTGAAGTGCGCCACCTACCGGTGGTAGACAGATTTAAGCGTTATGGGCGTTAGAGTGGGCGTGGGATTTTTGGGATCAATCGATAGGTATTGACGAGACCAATACATTTCCGTTAAAATTTTTTTTCTAGCATGAAAATGGTGGGCACCACAGGTGTGGGCGATTTGTGGGCATTAGAGTGGGCGTGGCATATTCGCGTAACAAACTTGCGCTGCGTACAAAGCTACGAAATCGAAATCTGAAATCTTATCCACGTTCATATTTACGATTTTTTTGAAGTTTGTGGGCGGTTTGTGGGCCTTAAAGTGGACGTGGCAAACTTTTTTTTGGGTCAATCGATAGGTATTGACGAGAGCAATATATTTAAAATTGTTTCTCTAGCATCAAAACTGTAGGAGCCACAGTTTTAGGCGGTTTGTGGGCGTTAGAGTGGGCGTGGCACTCTGCTGAAAGCTCAGGAATCTGCACGCCAAATCTCAATAGCCTAGCTTTTATAGTTTCCGAGATCTCAGCGTTCATCCGGACAGACGGACAGACGGACATGGCTAGATCGACTCGGCTAGTGATCCTTTATGGGGTCGGAAACGCTTCCTTCTGCATGTTACATACTTTCCGACGAATCCAGTATACCCTTTTACTCTACGAGTAACGGGTATAAAAATATCATGGGTGTATCTGAAATGTTAGGGAGCTTAAGTATTGCATTTTGTGTTATTTTAGTGGTACCTTTAACTGAGCTGACGGAAAATTGTTTCTCATTTTGTTTTGGTTCCCCGTTCCCCATGGTTACTTTAAAGCAAGGTTATAAGGAACGATTTACTCTAAAAAATGAAGCTCTGACATATCTATGTATTCCTGTTGCTCAATATCGGTTTGCCATACATACTCTTCCAGAAGCTCGTTTACATTATTTTGTTCTGCCAACTGATAATACTCTTTTTCTGGGCTTGATGTAACTTCTTCTGAATTTTGCTGTGCATTACTTCCTGTCTCTGGATGGATATGGAATTGCCTTGGCATTTTGTTAGTATTTGGAACGTTGGCAGTGCTTAGAGGTCTTTTCCCTCTATAACCATTATTTGTTAGTCTGTTCATATAATTTTATATGACGTGAGCGAATCGACTGATCGACATCCATAAGTACCGGTTTCGGTTGGGGTCGGGGGGAAGGTTTTGGTGTGTTGTAAGATGCTACTGCACTGGCCTGGTTTGTATAGGGTTGGTTATAAAATCTGAACTGGTTAGTCTAAATAGCTGGGGCTGTTCGAGTTATGGGTACTAACTGTATTTCGTTTTGGTTATGATAGAGTTGTGGATGGAAGTTTTGTTTGACCATCCTATAAGGCTGTTGGGCTTTGGGTGGTAGCATAGGTCCCCTTCCTAAATAGGGAATTTTTGGTGTTTGACTATTCCTTGTATTTTGGTTCTCAAGTAGAGAGCACAGATGTAGGGCATGTCCTAAATCATGTGGCTCTTTAATGTCCAGTAATTGTGCCAAGTTTCCGTTAAGGCCTCTAACGAAGGTGTCCAAAGCTTTTTCTCTGTACATGACTGTCAGAGACTGCACTGTTTCTTGTGAGGCATCTAAGTTGCCAATTTGGTTTAGAATTAGTGACACTGTGGGTGCACTGCCTGATAATAATCAACTATACTATCGCTACTGATATTCCAAAGTTTGTAGGTCACGTTTGTCAGCAAAATGCGCTGTTAAGCATTTTGAAATAGCTGTCCAATCTAAGGGGGTATTATACGATTCTAACACTGCGTCCGCTTGTCCGGTAATTTTGTTTCGGATAGCTAAAAGAATTCCATAATATTTTGGGGAGCCAATTCTGAGTTCGTAAATTTTTAACACTCTTTCGACACTTTTCTTCCATGACGAATATTCGCTTTTGTTTCCTGAAAAATCTCTAAGTGTCCGCACGATGTCTGGTAATTTATCTAAGTCACTAAGATTGTGCGCTTATTCTCTTTTAAATGTTTGGTCCGTATACTTAGAAAAATCTTTATTGGAATTAAGTTTTTTTTTTACTAGGCTACTAAGGATTGACTCTAGTACTGTCTTAATTTTTTCCTCGATGTCCCTCTCGGTCATGACTCGTGTGTTTGTTTGTACCTGACTAACTGACGAAGGTGTGGCAAGACTCGCGAGTCTCTCTGCTAAATCTTGTTCAGTCATTTGGGATATATGAGCAATGAATTTCAGTTTTGTGCCTAACCGAAGTAGGCACTTCTGGGTCACACCGCGGGACAAGGGGGTAATGAGCACTTGTCGCTGGCACGGGGACGCTTTGATGGCAGGACGATCGCGTCGCGGCAATGGTAACGATGGTTACTGCAATGCCGGACTACAGGCGATGCTGAACTGCGCTGAGGTTGAGCTAACGTGGTTAGCTGCTAGTTGAGATAGTGTATTACGAGCCCTATTCCCAGAGGTAGGAAGTAGAACAGCGGAGTTATGATTTATTTTATTATTTATTGCTCTTCCTTCTTTACGTTTATTATATCTATTAGATGAAATTAATGAACCTTTAGTAACTGATGAAATTAATGAACCTTCATTAACTGATTTATTCTTCATTTGATACCAGCTTATATTCTACTTGGACCACGGAAGCTTAGTGTAATGGTTAGTGAAAGAAGCTATATTCTAAAGTAGGTCAGGGAATTATGATTATGGTAGCAGTTGTGTAGTTGGCTCGGCTGACACCGCAAATGTGCTGACTGCATTGGCGGGTCAGCGTATCGTTGTGACGGTGAGATGGTGAGTTAGTGAGACATATAATATGCTGACCAGCAATTCTCATCTGCAGTGAGTGCTACTGAGCGCCTGGTACTGTTCCCAACTTGGCTACTGCTTGATTTGTTGGGTGTGGTCATGTTGAGTACCTTTGGGTACGAACATTCTCCCCCCCCCCCCCCCCCCCCCCCCATTGAGGGGTACCCTCAATTAAAGATGTGATGTCGGTCAGCCCTTGGCCGAATTGTATAGAAAGCACCTAACAAATCATTGACCAAGGAGGATCTTTCCTTCAACTGCGGCGGTTCCTGTTTGTGATTCAGGTCCTTCACATCTTCTTGATGCTGCATAACACTCCCCTTTGCGATAAAATTGACATTACCGTGGGGACTGAAATTGTGCCCTCGTAGAACTTGATCATTTGGCACGTCTATGGTATGATGACCTTCTGCAACAAAACTAAGATATTTCTTGGTTAAGTTTAGAAATGTTGAACAAAAGTCAGACTTCTTGTAGGTTTTTAAATTGATGAGAAGTCGGTTCTATATTAAGTGGTTTTTTCTCTTGCAGTGTAAAGTTCAGTCAGCTGCAATGAACCATTATATGTATCGGTTGATTCTCGATCGGACGAGTCAGTGTCGCTAGTTATACCCGTTACTCGTAGAGTAAAAGGGTATACTAGATTCGTCGGAAAGTATGTAACAGGCAGAAGGAAGCGTTTCCGACCCCATAAAGTATATATATTCTTGATCAGGATCACTAGCCGAGTCGATCTAGCCATGTCCGTCTGTCCGTCTGTCCGTCTGTCCGTCTGTCCGTATGAACGCTGAGATCTTGGAAACTATAAGAGCTACAATACTGGGATTAGGCATGCAGATTCCTGAGATTCCTGCGCAGCGCAAGTTTGTTTCAAAAGAGTGCCACGCCCACTCTAACGCCCACAAACCGCCCAAAACTGTGGCTCCTACAGTTTTGATGCTAGAACAAAAATTTTAACTGAAATGTATTGTTCTCATCAATACCTACCGACTGACCTAAAAAATGTTCGCCACGCCCACTTTAACGCCCACAAACCGCCCACAAACTTCAAAAAATCGTAAATATGAACGCGGATATCTCGGAAAATATCAAAGATAGAGAAACGAGATTTCAGGTTTAGATTCCGTAGGCTTGAGCGCAGCGCAAGTTTATTACGCGAATATGCCACGCCCACTTTAACGCCCACAAACCGCCCAAGTCTGTGGCGCCCACAATTTTCATGGTAGATAAAAAATTTAAACTGAAATGTATTGGTCTCGTCAATACCTATCGATCGATTAAAAAAAAACTTTGCCACGCCCACTCTAACGCCCACAACGCTTAAATCTGTCTACCGCTGGTAGGTGGCGCATTTGCTGCTTGCATATCTCCATTTTCCTTTGGTCCCTTTAGCTGAGTAACGGGTATCTGATAGTCGAGGTACTCGACTATAGCGTTCTTCCTTGTTTTTAATTGGCTACATATATCTTCAGGCTCTTTTATTTTATGATCCATCAATGCTACGTTCGTTGAATGAATCCCTTCTTCATCGAGTGAAATCTCACCTTGCCGTTTGCTTTCTTCTATATCAAATTGATTATTATTCATCGGATTTTTATCTTTCGTTTGCTCATAAATAGCGTTCGGTCCTGCAAGATCATCTCTGTCTTTTACCAGAATAGGGTTTATTTCTGTATCAGATGAGGTTTCTTTATTGAGATAACCTGTGATTACATAACCAAGCCTTGTGCCTTGTGCCAAAGGCTTATTAGGTCCTAGTTCAAGAAGTTCACCGGTTATTACACGAGAATAAACCTCAATCCCTAAAGTTAGGTCAATGGGTCCAGGTTGCCGAAAGTCACGATCTGCTAACGACAGTCCCTCGGGAATATTAAGATCGGTATCAATCGGTACTGACGGTTGGTCTGTAATGACCAATGTGGGAATAATAAATACCTCTATTAGTGTTTCAAACCCTGATGTAACTGATGAGAGCTTTAGTGCTGATCTGATTACTGTTGATATTTTTCCTCCGATTCCAGATATTCCAATCGGTGACATTTCCTTAAGAGATAGCAGATCTGCCATCCTCCTTGAGATAAGATTCACCTGTGATCCACCATCTATTACAGCGCGACATGTTTGTAGTTGGCCGTTTGGCCCTTGTAATAAAACCTTGGCGGTCGCGAGCAGCGTATATCCTCCTAAGTGGTCGTAGCCTGCAGTGGTTACTGCTCCGGCCACTAGATTGCTAGTCGGTACTTGGTGTAACAGTGAATGATGCCGTTGCTGGCAGCCTCGACAAGTGCCTGGTGATCCACAGTTTTCAATCTTATGAGCTGTAGACAAACAATTTGTGCATGCTCCTACTTGAATAATGGCTTGGCGCCGCGTTTTGGGGTCCATTTCCTGGAAGCGGCTACATGCTCTAAAATGATGTGGTTCTAGGTTACAAATCTTACAGCTCTCTTCGTTGTGAACTGACTGATGGCGGAATGTTGCTGTAGGTTGAGCGCTTATTGTCTCCAGCATGCAAGCGCGCCGCTCAATAAACGTCAGTACACTCTTTAACGTTGGGATTTCCGTTGGTGCATCCGGTGAATTCTCTAGAGCAGCTAGAGACTGCTGGTCTAGTTTTCTTCTGATAATAAAACCTAGGAGTGGATTCCAGGATTTCGTGCTGACATCGAGGTTTTTAAGAGTACTCATTGAGTTTTTGATAGTGTCATGTAAGGCCCTTAGTTGGCGCGAGGAGCCGTCTATAGGCTTATAGTCAACCATTTTTGCTATAGCGGCGAATACTATTATCTTTCCGTTCTGGTACCTGGCCTTCAATCGCAACCAGGTGTCGTCATAGCCTCCCTGTGAGAAGGCTGTGTCTGTCAAGACGTTCCTCGCTTCACCACGAAGCGAGCTCTGTAGAATATGTAGTTTTTGACTGGCCGCATATGGTTTGTTATGTACCAATTCCACAAAGAGATCATGGAACCGTGGCCAGTCTAGATACTCGCCGTTGAACTCCGGAATGCTAATTGGCGGAAGTGCCAAGTTTAGGCTCATTGGCGCGTCGTTTTCTCGAAGCAGGTTCATTTCGTATTCCTCGTATAATGTGTGGAATTGAGCTAGCTCTGCTACTGCCAGAGCTGGGGCCCCAGGTGTGCTGTCCAATTCGTCGTGGACTTGCCTCAGTAACGCCCAATGGAGATCCAAGTGCCTTTGTAGGGCTGGGGTGACGGTTGGGGCGTTCGAAACTAATGTTAATGATGACTCCAATTCGTTGCATCTTCTCTGCAACTGTCGGATCACCGTGTCAATTGGGGAATCTCCTTCGACTTGATCTCTTGTTGTGATCTTGATGTTGGCCGAAGTTCGTCTAGGGGCCTTCGGAAGCCCGCTTCCACTCGGCATGTTGTCCAGAAAGATATTATGATATTTTTCGACCAGCTCCTTAAGTGCTACTAGTCGTGAAGAGTACTCACTTCCAGTGGGTAATGCCGCTTGTTGGACTTCTTCATCTAGGTCGCAAAACTGCTGCCAGAGATCGTGTAACTGAGTTAGCTTACCGGAATAATAGCCGTCTCGGTGGCGTCGGTCGACAGAATCCTTGCCATAATTCTTAATAAGCTGTTGGATTTTCCCTTGCAGCTCGTTTTGGGTGTCTAGTAATCGATTGTGTAAATCGATTCTTGTGTGACTTGTTTCCTCTATGAATGAAGTAGACATGTTGTGTGTCTTGGAAACAAAGAATCCTGTGAAGCCGGATAAAGCTGTGTGTCCTGTGAAGCTGGATGAAGCTGAGTATCCTGTGAAGCTGAATGAAGCTGAGTATCCTGTGAAGCTGGATTAAGCTGAGTTCCTGTGACGCTGGAAGAAGAAGCGTATCCTGTGAAGCTGGATAAAGCTAACGATCCTGTGACGCTGGATGACGAAGCGTATCCTGTGAAGCTGGATTAAGCTGAGTTCCTGTGACGCTGGAAGCAGAAGCGTATCCTGTGAAGCTGGATTAAGCTGAGTTCCTGTGACGCTGGAAGAAGAAGCGTATCCTGTGAAGCTGGATAAAGCTGACGATCCTGTGACGCTGGATGACGAAGCGTATCCTGTGAAGCTGGATGAGCTAGGGTTTCCAGGGTGGGTGGATGTAGTGAACTTAACGGGTCTTCTCACCAGTCAGAGGTTTAGCTTTTGGTAGGACGGGGGTTGCTGAAGTGTGATCCTTTGTTGGTAAAGGATAACGTCGGGGTCACCAATGTTTGTGCCTAACCGAAGTAGGCACTTCTGGGTCACACCGCGGGACAAGGGGGTAATGAGCACTTGTCGCTGGCACGGGGACGCTTTGATGGCAGGACGATCGCTTCGCGGCAATGGTAACGATGGTTACTGCAATGCCGGACTACAGGCGATGCTGAACTGCGCTGAGGTTGAGCTAAGGTGGTTTGCTGCTAGTTGAGATAGTGTATTACGAGCCCTATTCCCAGAGGTAGGAAGTAGAACCGCGGAGTTATTAGGTGTGTTGATAACTGATTTATTCTTCATTTGATACCTGCTTATATTCTACTTGGACCACGGAAGCTTAGTGCAATGGTTAGTGAAAGAAGCTATATTCTAAAGTAGGTCAGGGAATTATGATTATGGTAGCAGTTGCGTAGTTGGCTCGGCTGACACCGCAAATGTGCTGACTGCATTGGCGGGTCAGCGTATCGTTGTGACGGTGAGATGGTGAGTTAGTGAGACATATAATATGCTGACCAGCAATTCTCATCTGCAGTGAGTGCTACTGAGCGCCTGGTACTGTTCCCAACTTGGCTACTGCTTGATTTGTTGGGTGTGGTCATGTTGAGTACCTTTGGGTACGAACATTTTTAATTTTAATTATTCAGAGTTCGGAATTTTGTTGCCTTAAAGAATTATAGTGCGGGTCTTTGCTTATGCTGTGAATTCTATTTCGTATGTGGTTTTTTCTTAAAAACTATGGTATGGGTCTTATCCATTATATTTTTTTAATATTTATACCCGTTACTCGTAGAGTAAAAGGGTATACTAGATTCGTCGGAAAGTATGTAACAGGCAGAAGGAAGCGTTTCCGACCCCATAAAGTATATATATTCTTGATCAGGATCACTAGCCGAGTCGATCTAGCCATGTCCGTCTGTCCGTCTGTCCGTATGAACGCTGAGATCTCGGAAACTATAAGAGCTATAACACTGGGATTTGGCATGCAGATTCCTGAGATTCCTGCGCAGCGCAAGTTTATTTCAAAAGAGAGCCACGCCCACTCTAACGCCCACAAACCGCACCAAACTGTGGATCCTACAGTTTTGATGCTAGAACAAAAATTTAAAAAAAAATGTATTGTTCTCATCAATACCTACCGATTGACTTAAAAAAAAGTTTGCCACGCCCACTATAACGCCCACAAACCGCCCACAAACTTCAAAAAATCGTAAATATGAACGAACAAAGATAGAGAACCGGGATTTCAGATTTAGATTCCGTAGGCTTGAGCGCAGCGCAAGTTTGTTACGCAAATATGCCACGCCCACTCTAACGCTCACAAACCGCCCAAATCTGTGGCGCCCACAATTTTTATGCTAGATAAAAAGTGTTAACTGAAATGTATTAGTCTCGTCAATACCTATCGATTGATTTAAAAAAAACTCTGCCACGCCGACTCTAACGCCCACAACGCTTAAATCTGTCTACCGCCGGTAGGTGGCGCATTTGCTGCTTGCATATCTCCATTTTCCTTTGGTCCCTTTAGCTGAGTAACGGGTATCTGATAGTCGAGGTACTCGACTATAGCGTTCTTCCTTGTTTTTTTATAAAAAGTAGTTTTTTTATGTGTTCCTTAAAACTACTCTTACAGTAATAGCATTTCTCGGCGTGCTCTTGTGTCGGCAGGCTCGGCGGATTCTGGCTTATCCCACGCTGCAGCGATCTCTTCTGAGTGCGGGTTTACTATGGGCCTTCTCTGCACCTTCTTACACGTTCCGTCCGAACGAATACTAGAGGGATCACGGCGATTAACTTTTGGCCTGATTATCCCCGCTGGGTACAATCCTGTTTTTAGAAATGACAGTATTGCTGTATTTTCTAACAACACTTTGCACTTCCGGATCTCGGATTTTTTCTTCACTTCTCGCGGATTAGGCGGAGGTTTTAACGTATCGTCGCAAAAATTTTTTCGAACTTCACGAGACGCAGTACTTGTTGTCCTTTCGCGGCTTTTAATCAGGTCCCTGTTCGGGCGCCAGTTAAAAGAATGATTATTTATTTTATATAAAAAAATTAAACTTCTCCTTATTGAGTTGCATTAAGAACTGATTTTAATTAAGCTAAACAATTATTCATTATAACCGCGCAATCGATTCAGCGCTGCCACCGTCTATGCCGCTGCTGCTATTTCTGCCAATGCATTTAAGTTATTGTTATTGTTGTATGCACTTGGCTGGGTTCGATCAACTTTGGAAATTGGCTATTCTGCATTCCCACGATCGCTAATTAAAAGGTGCAAGCTCAGAGCGCGTGGCTAAGCTCGTGTGATCTTTATTGGGGGTCAACTTTGGCTATCCTGCATTCCCAAGATCGCTAATCAAAAGGTGCTAGCTCAGCGCACGTGGCTTAGTTGAACTTTATTGGGGGCATTGGTTGTGTAATCAATGCTTACTTCTACTTATGTCTGGATCTTTACATTATTTTGGGTGTTAACTTATATACATATAGTAAGAAAATAACTTCATAGAATTACGTTATTTTTCAAAAGGAGGGAGATGTAGTATGTTCACAAAAAAAATGTCAGTAGGGTCACCAAAACGCAGAAAGACCGCTCCTTTAAAATCTTTTGAAGTAAAGACATCAGTTCCAAGTCCCAACTTAGCTTCGAATACTTTTACCCGATCGGTAACGGCAGCTATGTCGGCATCCACTGGCGCTGGGGGACCTAGAGCTTCACTGCCAGCAGTACCCATAGGTACCAAAAGCTCTGGAGGAGTCCCTGTTTCTCCTAGTCAGCTTAAGGGGTCAAACACTACGCAGCTTTCTGTACCGACAGGTGAAGTTAGCTCTGTAGGAGTCCCTAGTCTCGATAATCAGACGAACGATTTTCAGATTTCTGTTGGCGGAAGAAAGAGACTCTCTGTTGTTCCTTATAGGAAGCAATTATTTGTGTCTCGTCTAACACCTGAAACCACATCTGCAGATGTTTTGGAATCTATACACCAGGAATTCCCATCTCAAAACATCACAGTGGAGGAGTTTAAATTTCCATATGTTCGTAGGATATCCTCATTAAAAATATCTGATCCTCCTAAAGTATTTAATTAACTAAATTCTAAAAGTTTTTGGCTTGCTATTTCCTTGCTAAAAATATATGAAAATGATTTCCTCGTAACTGCAATCGCATACTTCTTAGCTTACCCAGCACTAATAGCAAAGAAACTGACGTTATGCATTACAACTTGCGCCAAATTCTTACGTTCCCCAACACTGAAAATTTAAAATAATGTTTAACGGCCGCTGCACCCGAATACTGAACTTGGGTATATACCTTTAAAAATCTGTTAAAAATCGATTTACAAACGGATTGTCGTGATCGATGGCGCATATTCTCCGTTAAGGTTCAGCCTTTGACGAATTGTAGCTTCTAAACTAATGAATGGAACTCAATGATGTGTATAATAAAGTTAAAGAGCATTCTAATACCTGTAAAATGAGTCTTTGATGACCGAATTCGGTTTATCACAACTCAAGTTAGAAAATAAAAAAGTGCGAAAAACGTTTTTTACACTTAAAAAAAATTGGTACCATAGAAAAAATTTTAAGTGCCCTTTTCTTAATCAGGGAGATGTATCTTACCGGAAAACAAAGGTTTCCTGAAAGGCGTATTTCATCAATTTTTTTGTAAACTGGTCTAATAGGCCTTCCACGACAGTACCTGCGCCAAAAAAGTGAGCAGTTTATTTTTTGCCTATCAAAATGTTAGGGGACTTAATATGAAGCTACCTAAGCTTTATGCTGACTCCTCTGCCTTTTCTAAAGACATTCTGGCCATTACTGAGACTTGGCTGAAAACGGAGATATCAGACTCTGAAGTCCTGTCCAAAAATTTTAATACGAATAGAACTGCTCGCTCTCCTCGTAGGGGGGTGGGGTGCTGATTGCCGTTACCTCTACTTTAACATCGGAGAGAATATACTTTCTTAATTCCAATGACATAGAATTCGTTGGTGTTAAAGTCTCTTTGAAATCTTTTTATATTTATGTAACTTGTTCTTATATTCCACCTGGATCCGACTTAACAATTTATGAGCAACATTTGGCTGCAATAAAAACTGTTCTATCTCATCTTCCCGAAAGGGAGCTATTGATTGTTTTTGGTGATTTAAATCTCCCTGACAATTCTTGGACCTCTTCCACTGATTCACTTGCCTCTAACCCTTAATAAACTCAACAACATGATTTCACAATATAAACGGACAAATTAATATAATTGCTTGGATATTGAAATTGCTACGGAACTATTTTATAGTGTCCTAAACTCTTTTTTCTGTGAATGTGTTCCTTATAGTTTTCCTCCTAAGTTAGACAGGCCTCCTTGATTTACCAATGAGTTGCAAAGAATTAGAAACCTTAAAACAAACTTATATAAAAAGTATAAAAAGTCGGGTAGGCCATCCGATTTTTCAAGATATGTGGTGTCTCGTACTAATTTTAATGTACTTCATAGTCATTGCTATTCCATGTATTTGAACCGATGTAAATTTGAATTTTCAAAGGATCCGAGGCAGTTTTATAACTTTGTCAATGCTAAGCGAAAGTCTTCAGCATTGCCATCATCAGTACGATTAAACTCTATAGAGGCATCTACGGATCCCAAAATTGCAGATTTATTTGCTGAATTCTTCCAGTCTACTTATAGTTCTGTTTCTTGGTCTAATACTAGCTACCCTAATGACTTAAACAGGGCAAATTGTATTTTTTCTCCTGTAATCACCGAAAGTTCTCTCTTAAGTGATTTAGAAACTATAACGCCAACCTATTCTCCGGGGCCAGATGGACTCCCTGGGTGTGTGCTTAAGTTTTTTGCCCGAACTCTTTGCAAACCCTCTTAAACTTTTTAATTTGTCTATCTCATCATCTGTTTTTACTACTATCTGGAAAGATTCTTTTATTAGTCCACTCCACAAAAAGGGTGCGAAGATTAATGTTCAGAACTATAGAGGAATCTGCAAATTGTCTGCAATTCCTAAAACATTTGAACGCATAATTACCTCTCATTTGCAACATTTGTGCTCCTTTTTGATATCTCCGTGTCAACATGGTTTTGTTAAGCAAAGATCGACCACCACTAACCTGCTCGAATTGACATCTTTTGTAATAGATGGATCTAACAAAAAATTGCAGACAGACGTTATATATACAGATTTTAGTAAAGCCTTTGACTCTGTAAACCATTCTCTTCTTTTATTCAAATAAGATCAGCTCGGGCTTCTGAATAATCTGTTAACTTGGGTTTCAAGTTATTTGAATGGTAGATCTCAGAGGGTTTTATTCAAAAACGCTGTTTCAAAGATGTTCAATTTGACATCTAGAGTGCCTGAGGGCAGTCATTTAGGCCCTTTGCTGTTTACTCTGTTTATAAATGATCTTCCCTCTATCGTAACCAGCGGACCGTATTAATGTATGCTGATGATGTCAAGCTTTGTTTATCATATATTGAGTCTGGATTTGGCTTGCAGTCAGACACTAATAGATTCCAGGAATGGTGTCAGTACAACCTTTTGAATCTAAACTATCTTAAATGAAACGATATGACTTTTTATAGGGGTACGCCAACGTTCATGAGTTACTCTCTTTAGAACATGTCCCTCGACCGAATATACTCAGTAAACGATTAAGGTGTTGTGAAGAGTTGAATAACTCCCCACAAATAGAAGCAGCCGCAGATGGCCGGCCGCTTAACAGATACGCGGCGAATTCGCGTAGTAACGGCGCGGCAAGGAGAGTTTGGAGACTGGGATGGAGAGCGGGAGAGTTTGGAGACCAAGGATGGAGAGCGAGAGAGTTGGAGGACCAAGGATGGAGATCGAGAGAGAATGGAGACTTAGCGGGCAGAGCAAGAGTGCCGTGTGCAAAAGGGGATAACGGAACTCCACCGGACTTTGGACTCTGCCGTGAACTTTGGACCGGGAGAAAAAGTGCCACATCTCGGCAGTGGAGCGGCACATAGGCGTGCCACAAGTAACACGGGAATCAGCGGGACGGCAGCTGTAGGCAGAGCATCGGTTGGAAGCGGTACGTGAAGGACAAGTGGGTCAACCAGGAGGCACGGACTTTGGACCCGGAGTGGAGAGAAATTCAGCGGGCCGTGCGCAAAAGGGAAATAACGGTTCCCGGAGGCCCTATATAAGGCCGCAGAGCGCTGGCAGCTGGATCAGTCGATCACGAGGAGTCAAACCTTCTAGATCAGTTAAAGTACCAAGTGAACAGTCGGTCAAGCAAGTAATCTACGAGGGAGCCACAACCAAGCGAGTCGTCGGAAACAGCGCCGTGGGAAGCATACAAGGAGCGAAATCGCCACGTCGAGACGTTCGGGATTGGGACATCAGAAATCTCCGAATTGAGACACAAGTGGCTGAGTTCCGGAAGGCATCACACGGCTAAGTCAAGGCGTTTGTTTTCCAACTTTGTCACGACCACACCCTGGCGAGTCGCCCGGCGGGTCCGTCAGAGACAAGCGGAAGAGTCCTACGACGAGGAACCGTCAGTTTGGGGAGGAAAGTTGTCTGAGACCCAGCGTACCTTGCCCGACCAAGCAGGACCTGGCGTGACGGACGAGCGGTAGATCGATTTGCGGTTTCAAGAGGCGAGCGCCTGGAGAGCCCTGCGATTACCGGCGAAGTTCCTGAACAGCAACCGCCCAACTCCCCGAGTGCCAGAACGACAAGCTACTGGTCAGGAGACAGCGCAGAGGACATCGGCAGCGACGCTAGCAGACATCTCCGGCAGTCACGTTACCATCGCCGCGCGGAGCTCATTGGGGAGCGCAGGTGCGTCGCGGACGTCAAGCATTAGGGTGAAGCCGGGTGGAACGTTCGTCTGCGCTAGGCGTAAAGCAAAGTGAACTGCTGGGCAGCTTCTTGGCGGTAGCCTTGACTGTCAGCGCGATCTGAGCAAGAACCTAGCGGGACCGTCCGGGACAGAGCAAGGGACAGGTATTGCCTCGAAAGGCGTTAGCCTGGAGAGCAAGGCTTGTTCACCCTAGTCTGAGAACGGTGACGCATTCCTAAGCCGACAAGGCTTAACAAGGCGCAACAAGCGACCCCGAGGCAGCGCGTCGGCAAGCAAGCAGAAGCGGCCACTACGAGCGTCCCGAAACCAGGAGCCAGCAGAAGTTGAGTCAACGCGTCGACAAGCCAGAAAGAGGAGCACCAGCAGCCGGCGATACCAGAGCAAGGAGATACCGAAGCCAGCCCAGCCACACAAGTAGTATGGAAACGCGGATTCTGGGACAATTTGCATATTAATGGCCCCCGCCCCCCTACTAATTAGCATATTAATGACCCCGCCTCTCACTGATTAACATATTAATGACCCCCGCCTCTTCATTAATGTATGCGGGTTCTGGGAAATTAGCATAATCCAATAAATAAGGTGATTTTAATGGACTTTGAACTCATAAAAATGTCACGATCATATCCATAAAGAGTATACTAAATTGCCCCCAACCCCACACCACCATGTGACAATACTGATCACGTGACCTTTTTGCCTCATTATCAACAATTAATATTCAGCAGGTGTTGCTGTACACGGGAGAAAGGTCGCACACTTTCCCCACATCCCCATGTGAAAATATTGATCATGTATCCTTTTCCTCATTATTAGCAATTAATATTCAGCAGGTGTTGCTGTGCACGTGAGAAAGGTCGCAAACCCAAAACATCTAAAGATGGTTGCCTTAGAGGAACATGTCCGATCATGTTGGGGAATAACGTTTCCTATGATTGTAAAATTAATTTAGAAATCAAAAGAACCCCAATAAAATGAATCTCACAAGTTAATAATTCTCAGATGTCGAATATTTTCAAACAGACATTTTTGTTTCCGCCCCAGAAGGTTTAACTGGTAAATTCTCTAAACATATCAAAAAAGGGATTCAAGAAAGAGCTACCCGAACATGCGCACCTGTCTATTACCTGACCGGAATAAAAGGGACACATGCACAAGTCTGAAGGCGCACGCCCATTGACAACATCATGGGCCTCACGCCAACGACCTCACGGCTGACTGCTAGCTCTAATACGTTTCCATAATAGGGGTTGAAATCACGACCGCGCAACAACTCGCAAGTAGCCGACATATCTTAGTCAAGGAAATATTTTCCATTCTCCGTACCTGTAATTTTAACTCGAAATAAAAAGTCAGAAGTTTATTTTGTAGCATAATAATACATTTATTCATTTATATTGGTATTGCGAACATGTTTGATTATATATTGAAATTAATTTTCTGCTTTGATTCCGGCGATTTGCATAGAAGAAGCAGGAGCACGTTTCCGACGTCATTTCTGGATTACAAAATGTAAAGTGTTCACCACAATTCGTAGTTTTGAGATCATGTCCACCTCGATTCATGAACATAGTTTTTGTGTTTAGAAGGTATTGAAAATGCTGACCAATTATCTGTCCTTTAAATTGTTTAATAAATTGGTCAACATCCTCATGAAACTTCATTTGGTTAATTTTATTTTCTTGTAGGTCTTTACACATCTAGTCTCAACTTTAAAATGATGTATAAAAATTATTTTATTGTTTTGGAGCTACTTTTAAAAAATGTCAAAATAATGTATGCATTGTTAAGAGCACAAACCCCGCCCTTAAGGTGTGTTTCACAATAGGGAAACCGATTTCCTTTAAACCTGTTTAATGACGGACAGCCCATTTCCTCGATATCAATGAGCTGACGACTCCCAAAAAACTTCTCTAGAAATCGTTTCTTTTCCACACCTTTACAAATAATTTGTTTTCCGCTTGTAATTGTCCTTAGATACTTTCGAGTTTATGGAAATCTATTTTCTCCATCGTTCCAAAAAATTTTGTGATGTGTATTGGTTAACCAAATTGCAGTCTTTCGAGATTTGGTATTTAGCAAAGTAAAATCATATGGTGGTTCTATTAAAAAACTATTATTCAAGTTTGGATCTTTTTCGAATACAATTCCTATTTCCTTTAGAATAAAATTATTATTATTATCAAAGATACCTTGAACATCAATCGATACAATATCTTTCAACATTTTTCTAATGTTAAACAACTCGTTGTACTAGTCCGTTCAGTGGGATATATTCAACTAAACGGTCACAGTAAGCTTGGGTATTTTCATGACTTGGTGTCTTTAGTTCTATTAAAATTCTCACATCAATAGGACCAATTTTTACTGATTCGTTTTGATATGAAAGCTTAACCACAATAATAGGGGTCTTCAATTTAAATTCATTTGGGGTCAAAAATGGTTGTGGTTAACGATTATAGTAACTAGATTGAAATCTTGTATACATTTCATATAGGTGGGCATACTAATTCTTACTAAAATCGACATTCAGATTATTATGGATATGACTCAGAATTCATGTGAACTTTCAAGTTTGATAAGTTATTTGTGATAAGTTCTCCATTTAGTGTAAATCCAATTATGGCAAATCTTGGTTTTTCAAGGTTTACCGACAATTTCACATTTCAGCTCTGTTGATTCCCATACCCCAATTTGGGGTTAACATATAAATCCCAACTCTGGAATGCGATTGGTAGGTTTACACAACTTTTAATAATATCGTACATCTTAATTTTTGCAAAATCGCTCAGAGTTACATGGGGAACTTTCCAGGTTTTATTCGTAATTTCCAGTTTAAAAGTATGTTCATTTCTGGTTTGTTCAAGATTAACCACGATTCTTAGTTAGCATCAACACTAGTTCGTGTTTACAATTTAACAAATTGCCAATCCCAACAAAATTTGATTGGTACAGAAAAGATGAAGTGGGGTCCTGTAGAAATTTCATCTCCACTGTTCCATCCAGAATTTAATAGGTATTGACTTTGAAGATTATCCAGAGATATATAATTTTTTAGGGTAGTACTCATAGTGATATGGACTTGACACGTTGAACACGTTGTATTTAGTTGTTACCTAGCAGTATTTTGATGGTAACTTTCTGTTTAGTCTTGTTTTTGGATGGTTACTTTTTGTAGAGTACCTGTACAGTACTTGGTTTTGGATGGTTACTATCTGTATAGTATCTGTAAAGTACTTGGTTTTAGATGGTTACTAAATGTTAACAAGTATTATGAGATGCTACAGTCTCTTATTAAGAATTATCAAAGAACACAAGTTAAAGTTTCTAAGATGTGTTAGCCAAACACACTTGCAGTGAACTATCATTACCTGACCGTCATCAAAGTCACATGCCCAAGACCCAAGGACATTGAATAAAATACTTCCCCTTCATTTGTACCTGTAGTTTTTATTACAGTCAGAAACAAAATTTGTAGGATAATTCAATATTTTTTTATATATTTTATTATTGTAAACATATTTCATTAAATTCATAGTTAATTATATTTTATGTATATTTGTATATAATTAATTTTCTTACTCAATCCCTCTGTAAGAAACATGTCGGTTATTCCAAACGCAGATTTTCGCTTGGTTCCCATAGATAGATGTAAAATAGGTCTCACAATGTAATCTTTCTCAGATGTTGGATTATTTTTAAAGCATTCATTTGTTCTAACCCATAATAATATTATAACATATTTCGAAAGCATCATTAGCTAGCATAGGAGCGTCTTTCAATTTAATTTCTGATTCAAGTTTATGATAGAGGTGTTGGGACCTGGTAATATCGGTTTTTGTTGTCAGCTATTTTTATACCCGTTACTCGTAGAGTAAAAGGGTATACTAGATTCGTCGGAAAGTATCTAACAGGCAGAAGGATGTGTTTCCGACCCCATAAAGTATATATATTCTTGATCAGGATCACTAGCCGAGTCGATCTAGCCATGTCCGTCTGTCCGGATGAACGCTGAGATCTCGGAAACTATGAGAGCTAGGCTATTGAGATTTGGCGTGCAGATTCCTGAGCTTCTTACGCAGCGCAAGTTTGTTTCAGTAGAGTGCCACGCCCACTTTTACGCCCACAAACCGCCCAAAACTGTGGCTCCTACAGTTTTGATGCTAGAATAAAAATTTTAACTGAAATGTATTGTTCTCATCAATACCTATCGATTGACTTAAAAAAAAGTTTGCCCCGCCCACTCTAACGCCCACAAACCGCTCAAGCCTGTGGCGCCCACAATTTTCATGCTAGATATAAAATTTTAACTGAACTGTATCGGTCTCGTCAATACCTATCGATTGACCCAAAAAAAAATTTGCCACGCCCACCCTAACGCCCATAACGCTTAAATCTGTCTACCGCCGGTAGGTGGCGCATTTCAGTCTTGCTTTGCTGCTTGCTTATTTCCATTTCCCTTTGGTCCCTTTAGCTGAGTAACGGGTATCTGATAGTCGAGGCACTCGACTATAGGGTTCTTTCTTGTTCTAGTTCTAGTTTTCTAGTTCTATTCTAATTGTATACTATTCGTATGAGTAAGGCATCATTGTCTAAGATTCTGAATAAGTTAAATAAACTCTTTTATTACAATACTCATCTGGTTTTCGTGATTCATGATGGCGGTTGGGCTGCTTGGACTTTGATTACTAGCTATTATTAGATGGTTACTATCTGCTTGGTAGATGTCTATTAGTTGCTTACTAGTTTTTATTAGCTGGTTACTATATGTTTAGCAGATGTATACAAGTTGTTTAGTATCTGGTTTTTTTATGTTTAGTAGATGTATACAAGTTGTTTACTAGATGTATACAAGTTGTTTTCTAGCTGTTTAGTATCTGGTTTCTATATGCTTAGTAGATGTATACAAGTTGTTTAGTAGATGTAAACAAGTTGTTTAGTATCGGGTTTCTATATGTTTAGTATCTGTTTACTTGATGTTTACTAATTATTATTAGCTGGTTACTAGTTGTTATTAACGTCTACGAGCTTTTATAGTCTTTTGTTAAGAATGATCAAAAATTCTTGATCACTAGACGACTTTCGATGTGAAGTAAAAACTTACACTCTGATTTTCAATGTGTTTGCTATGTACATGAGAAAGAACGCAAAGCCAATATATCTCAAGATTGATATATAAATCTTAGAGGAACATATCCGATTATGTTGGGGGAAGATGTATCCTGTGATTGTAAAACTAATTAAGAAATAAATTGTTCACAAGCTGTCTAAAAACTGTTTAGAAGCTCTTTTGATAAACAATTTTGATTCATAATGACAGATATTAAGAGTATATAATAATATCATCCACTTTAACTAGTATATTGTTAAAATAAAACATTTCCATTTTTCATGTTCTTTCATCTTATGTAGGTATAATAAATGTAATCTTAACTACGATAGCTAGCCTTACATCCCATAACTATAGTTATAAGCTACAATAAAATGTCTAGAAAGAACAAAATATATGAATGTCAAAAACGATTTAAAACTAACTATAATTGGGAAAGTAATTGAAATCACTCCGGCGTAATACAGTAAAAAGAAAAAACACTGTGATTATCCCATTTTCTATCACCATAACAAATGTGTATACCCACACCTAAATGACCAATTGTATCCTTTGTCCAAAAATGTCTGTGACTTTCACTTATAAATTTGTCACCGATACCATAACCCCAGAGTCAAGTTGGTTACCTACAATAAACATAGGTGATGGTGTAAAGGATTGCTAAAATGCCTCGACGGAGGCGCAAAGGTCATAAAAAAATGGTCATAAAAAATATAATTAGGAAAGTATTTTTTATTTGCGAACCATTTATAACTGTTACCAACAACACAAACAGTTGTTACAAAGGATTGGCTTAAATGCCTCGACGCAGGCGCAAAGGTCAAGGTATTGGAAAAAATTCATGGAATATTATCCCTTCATAAAAGAGGTCATAAAATATATAATTAGGAAAGTATTTTTTATTTGCGAACAAATTATAACTGGTACCAACAACACAAATAGTTGTTACAAAGGATTGCTAAAATGCCTTGATGCAGGCGCAAAGGTCAAGGTAATGGAAAAATTCCTGGAATATTATCCCTTGACCAAAAACGAAAATTTCTTCTATTTGGATAATAAAAAAATATATATTTATTCAATACTTTGATTTTTCCATCAAAATGCTTTATAAATCTAGTTGTTTGATATTCTCTAACTAATTGAGTAATAAGTTTTCATGTGTCTATTTAATTTACCAAAAACAGTATTAGTCTTCTCTCATAAAATTGATCTTTTGGATCTCTCTAATTCCCCACCGGTGAAATATATGCTCCTCATATTTAAAAATTATGGTTTGCCAACCCCGACCAACCTCCGCAACATAGATGGGTACTTGTAATTCATATTTAAGATATTTCCATCCTTCTCTAACTAATATCCTTTTATCCATCATGTAAACAGGTTTAGAATTGTATTGCATGCTTCAACCCCTAGCCACACCCACCACTGTTACAGATTTGACTTTTCCAATGGCTGCCCCAGCTACCTAAACTGTACATTTCTTTTGATTGTCTCTTTTTCTTTCTAAGCAATGTACACAATTTTTAAACTGGTTCTGAGCTCCCTCTTTAATGGCATCCTCTACTTTATTTTCGTTATATTTCTGATCTTTTCCTAACAGTAGGTTGTTAAACTTTTATCATTTTATGGGATTATTGAGCACCCGAAATCCCAGATATTAACTCATAACATGTAACTAGCAAAATATAGTCAAAGATATCAGACTCTAAAAGGACAAGATTTACCTACAATTCAATTTACCATCTACAATCCCTGGAGAAGATTTTAGTATTTGCAGTTTAATTTTCTAATTTATTGATTTCACAGATTCCCGCTGGTAAATACCAATTTTTAACAAATGGCTTCAAACTCCATACCATTCAGACACTGGTTTACAACCTCATAGAACTGACTCTCAAGGTATCTTTAATGCACAATATATTTCCGTCTCTTTTCTTCTAAACAATATTAAAAAATTTCAAAAACTGTTTTTGGAGTTCATTTTATTCTTAGAATTAAATTATTAAAAATCATTAAGCCAACAGAGATAATAATGTTTTTGTGATAATATCCCATAAATAATACATAATTCTTATTTGTATATTTTCAAAATTATTTATTTCAGAAAATTATTCATTAATCGCATTCAAATAATATTCATAACATATCTTACACTTTTTCAGATTTATCAATAGAGTTTCCCAATTATTAATATTAAATGATATTGCATCATATCTATTTTTAAGATTAAATATTAAGAATAAAAATTCTGTACCACTCCTCTTACTTAATGATGACCATTATAAAATTATAATTATCAACAACTAATATATTAAATACAATTAAATGTACGCATACTCATATAACAACAGTTCTCAATATCGGTATGTATTCTTATGTATTCTTCTTCTCACTTCGACACAGTGTGGAATGGTTTCACTTAAGCCAATCGCATGGATGGTGGTTTGATTCTTGGGGAGGGGGTTTGATCCTTGGATATAAAGTACCTGCTCGATTCTACGTTCTGTCTTTTCCTGGTTGATGAGATTACAAAACCTAAAACAGTACAAAATTTAAATCGAAAGACAAAAGATGACTGAAATCAATAGCCAAATCAACCACTGTGACTTTAAAATAAATGAAGATTTGTTGATTGAAATAAGAATCTTTAAGGAAATTTTAAAGGTTTCCAAGGAGTTACGACGGGAATTCGGTAGTATCTATTACGATACTATAGAAGAGTTGGACATCCTGAAATGGCGATTGGTGGATTTGCAGAGCGAAAACAATATCGATTCCCATCTCTTTGATATTGAAAACGTGGAAAATCGAATCACCGAGCTGATGATGGAGACAACCAAGTTACAACACCAAATTGATCTTCACGATGCGGAAATCGAAAATAATCCGCTGTCACGACTGCTACTGGAAGTTAAGGAGATGATTTTTCGTATAAGGGATTCAGTATCAGACTTAGAATGTCTTAAATTAATGGTGAGGCAGACCAATGTGAGTTGGTCAGCGCTATGTCTCGCGAGGACGACCCTATCTTAATATTTAATCTTAAAAATAGATATGATGCAATATCATTTAATATTAATAATTGGGAAACTCTATTGATAAATCTGAAAAAGTGTAAGATATATTATGAATATTATTTGAATGCGATTAATGAATAATTTTCTGAAATAAATAATTTTGAAAATATACAAATAAGAATTATGTATTATTTATGGGATATTATCACAAAAACATTATTATCTCTGTTGGCTTAATGATTTTTAATAATTTAATTCTAAGAATAAAATGAACTCCAAAACAGTTTTTGAAATTTTTTAATATTGTTTAGAAGAAAAGAGACGAAAATATATTGTGCATTAAAGATACCTTGAGAGTCAGTTCTATGAGGTTGTAAACCAGTGTCTGAATGGTATGGCGTTGGAAGCCATTTGTTAAAAATTGGTATTTACCAGCGGGAATCTGTGAAATCAATAAATTAGAAAATTAAACTGCAAATACTAAAATCTTCTCCAGGGATTGTAGATGGTAAATTTAATTGTAGGTAAATCTTGTCTTTTTAGAGTCTGATATCTTTGACTATATTTTGCTAGTTACATGTTATGAGTTAATATCTGGGATTTCGGGTGCTCAATAATCCCATAAAATGATAAAAGTTTAACAACCTACTGTTAGTAAAAGATCAGAAATATAACGAAAATAAAGTAGAGGATGCCATTAAAGAGGGAGGTCAAAACCAGTTTAAAAATTGTGTACATTGCTTAGAAAGAAAAAGAGAAAATCAAAAGAAATGTACAGTTTAGGTAGCTGGGGCAGCCATTGGAAAAGTCAAATCTGTAACAGTGGTGGGTGTGGCTAGGGGTTAAAGCATGCAATACAATTCAAAACCTGTTTAAATGGATAAAAGGATATTAGTTAGAGAAGGATGGAAATATCTTAAATATGAATTACAAGTACCCATCTATGTTGCGGAGGTTGGTCGGGGTTGGCAAACCATAATTTTTAAATATGAGAAGCATATATTTCACCGGTGGGGAATTAGAGAGATCCAAAAGATCTATTTATGAGAGAAGACTAATACTGTTTTTGGTAAATTAAATAGACACATGAAAACTTATTACTCAATTAGTTAGAGAATATCAAACAACTAGATTTATCAAGCATTTTGATGGAAAATCAAAGTATTGAATAAATATATATTTTTTATTATCCAAATAGAAGAAATTTTCGTTTTGGTCAAGGGATAATATTCCAGGAATTTTTCCATTACATTGACCTTTGCGCCTGCATCAAGGCATTTTAGCAATCCTTTGTAACAACTATTTGTGTTGTTGGTACCAGTTATAATTTGTTCGCAAAAAAAAAATACTTCCCTAATTATATATTTTATTACCTCTTTTATGAAGGGATAATATTCCATAAATTTTTTCCAATACCTTGACCTTTGCGCCTGCGTCGAGTCATTTAAGCAAATCCTTTGTAACAACTGTATGTGTTGTTGGTAACAGTTATAAATGGTTCGCAAATAAAAAATTATTCCTAATTATATTTTTTATGACCATTTTTTTATCACCTTTGCGCCTCCGTCGAGGCATTTTAGCAATCCTTTACACCATCACCTATGTTTATTGTAGGTTGTTCACGTCAAAAGGGCGTTTAATTTCAGGAGGCAGTGTCGAGCGGCAGTTTTATCCAGATGTCTACATCTCGCGCGCTCGCACTGCCGTCCGCTCTCCCTCTCCATCT
Organism: Drosophila subpulchrella; assembly: GCF_014743375.2. Lineage (NCBI taxonomy): Eukaryota > Metazoa > Arthropoda > Insecta > Diptera > Drosophilidae > Drosophila > Drosophila subpulchrella. The sequence goes on along the minus strand of NW_023665710.1, from coordinate 7,410 downwards.
CTCCCCTAAGTCTCCGCTCTGCTCTGGAGCGCTTAAGTTAAGTTAGGCTTAGGCAGTTCATGTTTCAAAGTGTACTAATAAACACCTACGCTCGTCGCGTAAAAACCCCAAAAGTACTCCCGTGTTTTTTGGGTACCATTCAGTCTTGGGGCTTCAACTATTTCCATCGATCAAGCCGCACCGCCCCAACATTTTGGTCCAGTCGAAGACGGATTTATAACTCAGCCACAGTAAAAAATTCCCGATCATAAAGATTGTCCTTAAGATTTGCACTCTTTATTTTTTACTGTGTTCCAGCTGCATGTGTATATTTACAAAAACAATCTAATACAGTCCACTCGAACTACTTTTTTCTAATACAGTCCACTCCAACTACTTTTCTCGACCTAAAAATACGGCTAAACTATTTCTAAAATTAAAAACAAAGTGACAATATCCACAAATTTACTCCAGCAAATCGTTTGCAATTTAGTTGTGCAGGTGACAAACAAACGCACCGACATACAAACATAAGCGAAGTCTTTCCAATTCCCGCAACGTTATTCCGCTATTCGCACCCCACATATGTACATATGTACAGTGTGCATACATACGTATAACGCCAGTGCACAGTGGTCAAGAGCTCACAAAAAGTGTTCCTTTCAAACAAACAATATTAAAGTCCGTAATTCCTTACATAAGTCCGACCATCCGATATAATAAATATTAATTGCCTATCCGACAGTGTGACCGTATGTATTTACAATCTTAATTGGTTCCTAAATTCCAATTTGATTCCAATCCGTTTCCTTACATCTGAATTAAAATTCTAAATTATTTAACGTCATGGCAACATCAGTAAAATCCGCTTTAACCCGATTTATGGCCACAGCTGACTGTCTGATCCACTTTGAGGCCACTGTGAACGCTCCAGGTGCTCCTACACCAACGTTATCCGCCTGTAACATCCGTCGCGATCACCTCAATTCCTTGTGGCAAACGGTAAAGGCAGCATACGACATATGCTCCGACAGCATTATATCTGCAGGCGAGAGCGCCGCAGACACAAAATCCATACTAAAGTCCACGTATTACCAAACGTACTCCACTTACGAAATATTTGCCGCGCAGCTGATGGAACAAATCCAAAAAGGCTCCTCCCAAATACCTCAAGCTCCAGTAACTCCGTCCCGAAATTTCACGTCTTATGGCTGTCGGCTCCCTCCTATTGACACAGAGGTTTCTCTGGCGACTATCTTCGCTGGCCGACTTTCCGGGACCTTTCCACGGCAATATACAAAGACAATCCGAGTCTAACGCCCGTTGAAAAATTATTCCACTTAAATTCAAAAACAAGTGGCGAAGCTCATTCCATAGTTTCAAGATCCCCACTCACCAATGATGGCTTTCGCTCAGCCTGGAATAACCTAACTGAGCGTTTCGAAAATAAGCGATTGCAGGTGAACAGTAACCTGAAAACACTTTTCAATGTGCAATCCATAGCACAGGAGTCGGGAGCAGCCTTAAAGGAACTTCAACGCACTTTTCAAGGTTGCTTAACTTCCTTAAAATTTTCCGGTGTTAATATTGAGAATTGGGACCCTATCCTGGTTTATATGTGCTCGAAAAAACTACCAAAGCTCACTCTCTCATTATGGGAGCAATCCATCCAAAATAAAGCCGAAATTCCTACGTGGCTTGAGCTTGATTCATATTTGACAGAGCGCCATCGAACTCTTGAGGCCGTCGATAGCTTCCGATCTGCCAATTTCCACCACGTCCAGTCCAAAGACACAAATCGAGTGGCAGAATTTCCAAAAATAAATTCCTTCAACACAAGGTTAGTTCCGATACCCAAGGGCTGCGATCTGTGTTCCAAGAAGAACCACCCCGTGCGTATATGTCCACGCTTCCTACAGATGACGGTAGACGATCGCCTAGCCTATATTCAAAGGAAGCAGTTGTGCTCCAATTGCTTTGCAAGTAGCCATCAATTCCGGGATTGCACAAGCGCTCACAACTGTCTCACTTGCCAAGATCGGCATCACACATTGCTGCATCGAAACAGCGGCCCTACTACTAAATCAAATAAATTAAATCCTACCAATGCCGAGTCTGCCAAAAGATCCATCCTCTACGGAAGTGCCACCACTTTCTACGGCTAAGCCCCCAGAATCGGCTCCAGGAAGTACATATCCAGAAGTACTGCTCCAATTGCTTGGCTCACAATCATACCAAGGACTCCTGCCGTAGTGGTCATCACTGCCACAAGTGTGGAAAGGACCACCACACTCTCCTACATACGGACGACCGATCTACACTTCCAACGTATTCCTGAGCCTACTATCCTGAGGTTCTTGCTACGGGTGTCCTCGCAAGGGGGGGGAGAATGTTCACGTCAAAAGGGCGTTTAATTTCAGGAGGCAGTGTCGAGCGGCAGTTTATCCAGATGTCTACATCTCGCGCGCTCGCACTGCCGTCCGCTCTCCTCTTGATCTCTCCCCTAAGTCTCCGCTCTGCTCTGGAGCGCTTAAGTTAAGTTAGGCTTAGGCAGTTCATGTTTCAAAGTGTACTAATAAACACCTACGCTCGTCGCGTAAAAACCCCAAAAGTACTCCCGTGTTTTTTGGGTACCATTCAGTCTTGGGGCTTCAACTATTTCCATCGATCAAGCCGCACCACCCAACATTTTGGTCCAGTCGAAGCCAGATTTCAAAATCTTTGGATTTTCCTCTCCTGGAGTTTTCTTTGATTTTGTCCCAGCAGGCTTGAACCGCTCCAGATAAGTTCCACTTACTATAATTGCCGGTCATACGCCAGTTTTCGAACCCTATTTCGAACTTTCTGTATGATATATTGTCTAAATCCAAAAGTGATTAATCCGACGCAACGGCATTTAATATATGTATTTCGATTCCGTTACTTGTGCCCGACAATATTCCAGTTTCCTTTGCCCACAATTGTACACTTGAAACAATTCCAGAAGATATTTCAGTGCTACTATTCAACAAAAATATTTCTCAAATATATTTTCAATTCCAATTGTGTGTAAAATATAACTCAGCCACAGTAAAAAATTCCCGATCATAAAGATTGTCTTAAGATTTGCACTCTTTATTTTTTACTGTGTTCCAGCTGCATGTGTATTTTATAAAAACAATCTAGTACAGTCCACTCGAACTACTTTTTTCTAATACAGTCCACTCCAACTACTTTTCTCGACCTACAAATACGGCTAAACTATTTCTAAAATTAAAACAAAGTGACAATATCCACAAATTTACTCCAGCAAATCGTTTGCAATTTAGTTGTGCAGGTGACAAACAAACGCACCGACATACAAACATAAGCGAAGTCTTTCCAATTCCCGCAACGTTATTCCGCTATTCGCACCCCACATATGTACGTATGTACAGTGTGCATACATACGTATATCGCCAGTGCACAGTGGGTCAAGAGCTCACAAAAAGTGTTCCTTTCAAACAAACAATATTAAAGTCCGTAATTCCTTACATAAGTCCGACCATCCGATATAATAAATATTTATTGCCTATCCGACAGTGTGACCGTATATATTTACAATCTTAATTGGTTCCTAAATTCCAATTTGATTCCAATCCGTTTCCTTACATCTGAATAAAAATTCTAAATTATTTAACGTCATGGCAACATCAGTAAAATCCGCTTTAAACCCGATTTATGGCCACAGCTGACTGTCTGATCCACTTTGAGGCCACTGTGAACGCTCCAGGTGCTCCTACACCAACGTTATCCGCCTGTAACATCCGTCGCGATCACCTCAATTCCTTGTGGCAAACGGTAAAGGCAGCATACGACATATGCTCCGACAGCATTATATCTGCAGGCGAGAGCGCAGCAGACACAAAATCCATACTAAAGTCCACGTATTACCAAACGTACTCCACTTACGAAATATTTGCCGCGCAGCTGATGGAACAAATCCAAAAAGGCTCCTCCCAAATACCTCAAGCTCCAGTAACTCCGTCCCGAAATTTCACGTCTTATGGCTGTCGGCTCCCTCCTATTGACACAGAGGTTTCTCTGGCGACTATCTTCGCTGGCCGACTTTCCGGGACCTTTCACGGCAATATACATAGACAATCCGAGTCTAACGCCCGTTGAAAAATTATTCCACTTAAATTCAAAAACAAGTGGCGAAGCTCATTCCATAGTTTCAAGATCCCCACTCACCAATGATGGCTTTCGCTCAGCCTGGAATAACCTAACTGAGCGTTTCGAAAATAAGCGATTGCAGGTGAACAGCAACCTGAAAACACTTTTCAATGTGCAATCCATAGCACAGGAGTCGGGAGCAGCCTAAAAAAAACTTCAACGCACTTTTCAAGGTTGCTTAACTTCCTTAAAATTTTCCGGTGTTAATATTGAGAATTGGGACCCTATCCTGGTTTATATGTGCTCGACAAAATACCAAAGCTCACTCTCTCATATGGGAGCAATCCATCCAAAATTAAGCGGAAATTCCTACGTGGCTTGAGCTTGATTCATATTTGACAGAGCGCCATCGAACTCTTGAGGCCGTCGATAGCTTCCGATCTGCCAATTTCCACCACGTCCAGTCCAAAGACACAAATCGAGTGGCAGAATTTCCAAAAATAAATTCCTTCAACACAAGGTTAGTTCCGATACCAAGGGCTGCGATCTGTGTTCCAAGAAGAACCACCCCGTGCGTATATGTCCACGCTTCCTACAGATGACGGTAGACGATCGCCTAGCCTATATTCAAAGGAAGCAGTTGTGCTCCAATTGCTTTGCAAGTAGCCATCAATTCCGGGATTGCACAAGCGCTCACAACTGTCTCACTTGCCAAGATCGGCATCACACATTGCTGCATCGAAACAGCGGCCCTACTACTCCGACGATTCCATCCGACCCTCCAAGGCCAGTAACCGCCTCAGTTCCACACATCATTTCGTCCTATTCAGCGCAAGTTTCCGTACAAAAGTCCTCCTAAGAATACTCCATCCGAGTATGGGGTTCCATACCCATCCTTGGATGGCAGACGTACTCGAGGTATAAATCCTACCAATGCCGAGTCTGCCAAAAGATCCATCCTCTACGGAAGTGCCACCACTTCTACGGCTAAGCCCCAGAATCGGCTCCAGGAAGTACATATCCAGAAGTACTGCTCCGATTGCTTGGCTCACAATCATACCAAGGACTCCTGCCGTAGTGGTCATCACTGCCGCAAGTGTGGAAAGGACCACCACACTCTCCTACATACGGGCGACCGATCTACACTTCCAACGTATTCCTGAGCCTACTATCCTGAGGTTCTTGCTACGGGTGTCCTCGCAAGGGGGGGGGGGGGGGGAATGTTCACGTCAAAAGGGCGTTTAATTTCAGGAGGCAGTGTCGAGCGGCAGTTTTATCCAGATGTCTACATCTCGCGCGCTCGCACTGCCGTCCGCTCTCCCTCTTAATCTCTCCCCTAAGTCTCCGCTCTGCTCTGGAGCGCTTAAGTTAAGTTAGGCTTAGGCAGTTCATGTTTCAAAGTGTACTAATAAACACCTACGCTCGTCGCGTAAAAACCCCAAAAGTACTCCCGTGTTTTTTGGGTACCATTCAGTCTTGGGGCTTCAACTATTTCCATCGATCAAGCCGCACCGCCCCAACATAGGTAACCAACTTGACTCTGGGGTTATGTATGGTTAGCAATGGGGGTTTGCTTAATGGGATTTAAATTATCGGTGACAAATTTATAAGTGAAAGTCACAGACATTTTTGGACAAAGGATACAACTGGTCATTTAGGTGTGAGTATACACATTTGTTATGGTGATAGAAAATGGGATAATCACAGTGTTTTTTTCTTTTTTACTGTATTACGCCAGAGTGATTTCAATTACTTTCCCAATTATAGTTAGTTTTAAATCGTTCTTGACATTCATATATTTTGTTCTTTCTAGACATTTTATTGTAGCTAATAACTATAGTTATGGGATGTAAGGCTAGCTATCGTAGTTAAGATTACATTTATTATACCTACATAAGATGAAAGAACATGAAAAATGGAAATGTTTTATTTTAACAATATACTAGTTAAAGTGGATGGGATTAATGGGATTTAAATTATCGGTGACAAATTTATAAGTGAAAGTCACAGACATTTTGGACAAAGGATACAATTGGTCATTTAGGTGTGAGTATACACATTTGTTATGGTAATAGAAAATGGGATATTCACAGTGTTTTTTCTTTTTAACTGTATTACGCGGAGTGATTTTAATTACTTTCCCAATTATAGTTAGTTTTAAATCGTTTTTGACATTCATATATTTTGTTCTTTCTAGACATTTTATTGTAGCTAATAACTATAGTTATGGGATGTAAGGCTAGCTATCGTAGTTAAGATTACATTTATTATACTACATAAGATGAAAGAACATGAAAAATGGAAATGTTTTATTTTAACAATATACTAGTTAAAGTGGATGATATATTATATATTCTTAATATCTGTCATTATGAATCAAAATTGTTTATCAAAAGAGCTTCTAAACAGTTTTTAGACAGCTTGTGAACAATTTATCCTAATTAGTTTTACAATCACAGGATACATCTTCCCCCAACATAATCGGATATGTTCCTCTAAGATTTATGTATCAATCTTGAGATATTTTGGCTTTGCGTTCTTTCTCATGTACATAGCAAACACATTGAAAATCAGAGTGTAAGTTTTTACTTCACATCGAAAGTCGTCTAGTGATCAAGAATTTTGATCATTCTTAACAAAAGACTATAAAAGCTCGTAGACGTTAATAACAACTAGTAACCAGCTAATAAAATTAGTAAACATCAAGTAAACAGATACTAAACATATAGAAACCCGATACTAAACAACTTGTATACATCTACTGAACAAATTGTATACATCTACTAAACATATAGAAAACCAGATACTAAACAGCTAGAAAACAACTTGTATACATCTAGTAAACAACTTGTATACATCTATAAACATATAAAAACCAGATACTAAACAATTGTATACATCTACTAAACATATAGTAACCAGCTAATAAAAACTAGTAAGCAAATAGACATCTACCAAGCAGATAGTAACCATCTAATATATAGACTAGTTATCAAAGTCCAAGCAGCTCAACCGCCATCATGAATCACGAAAACCAGATGAGTATTGTAATAAAAGAGTTTATTAAACTTATTCAGAATCTAGACAATGATGCCTTACTCATACAAATAGTATACAATTAGAATAGAACTAGAAAACTAGAACTAGAAAAATAGTTGACAACAAAAACCGATATTACCAGGTCCAAACACCTCTATCATAAACTTGAATCAGAAATTAAATTGAAAGACGCTCCTATGCTAGTAATGATGCTTTCGAATATGTTATATTATTATATGGGTTAGAACAAATGAATGC